>NW_027281377.1:0-135000 GCF_046629955.1 Centroberyx affinis
CATGGGTATATATGGATCTAATTGCACAGAATAACACTGGGTTAAGTCCAAAATAATGAAATATATATATATCATTAAATCAAATTATATTTTCCAGTCAGTGTCATCCTACATCTGTCAAACCTTCATCAGCATGTCCAACTCTCAAACACTTAGTAGAAACTCTATAACACAGCCAATATGCTCCATATATATATATTCCACCTAGTTTTAACATGGGGGTTATTTGGCACTTGACCGCCATGAATGAGATATAAACTACTCACCAAGATCGGATGCAGCTGGGACGAGTTTGTAGTGATTGTAGTGTCTGAATGAGGCCACGAAAGTGAAAACTTGTGAAAACAGATTCAACAACATATCCTGCTTTTAAGACAATCAAGTAGTAATTGGTCAGTCGTCATTTTGCATTTCTATTCTTGGTTTGCACTAAAATTAGTATTTAAAAATAAAGGTAGTTCCGTTCTCCCGAACAGGAACTATCTCTCCTAAATGGTATCCCTCCGCTATGTTCTCTTCTATCAATAAAAACCCACAGTCCATTGAAAATCACAGCAGCAGGATCTGTTGTTGAATCTGTTCACCAACGTGTTAAATGTGAGTTTTCAGGCTATTTTTGTGGCCTCATTCAAACGAATGGGAAGTAAAAAGTAAAAAGAAGTAAAAATCTGAATGCTACAAACTCGTCCAGCTGCATCTGATCTTGGTCAGTAGTTTATAGTCTGGATTTCATGGCGGTCAAGAGCCGAATAAGCCCCTATGTTAAAACTAAGTGGAAAATTGCTTTAATTATTGCTACTTTCTCCATTTTCAACCCAGAGTGGCAACAATTACCAACATTTGTACTGCTACTTTCTCTATTTTTCATTCTGAATGTTGTTCTTATAGTAACCTAACAACTGTCTACATAGCAACAAGCGGTCACTTTCCATTGACTTTAATGTAAAAAATGTGCTTGCTGTTTGAAAAAAGAGGAATAGTATGAACATGACCTTAATGTCTTAACTGGGAGCTGCATTACAGTATGATGATTCTGCATTAACATGTGGTGAGGAGGCTGAAGGTGTGTGTTTGTGTGTATGTGTATGTGTGTGTGTGTGTGTGTGTGTGTGTGTGTGTGTACCTTGGGTGTCGGGCAGGAGGCGGTGGAAAGGCGGGAGGTAGCCTGTGTTGCCCGCGGTGACTCGGAGGGGGTGGAGCTTAAAGAGGCCGAATCCCGAGGGAGCACCTGAACACCTCGAGAGATGATCGAGTCTGGGATCTACACACACACACACACACACACACACACACACTCTTAACGCTAGCTTAAGAAACATGTAGGACTTTCTCCTGTTGTATTGCAGTCAACTAAAGCTGGGGATGTGCTATATGGCTGAACAGAATGTGAAAAGACTGATGACCAGCTGGATTGGGGGAACACAATCCTACTTCAACCTCACAATCTGGTGGTACAACAAACTCTTGTGCTACTATAAAACAACCATGGAGGTGGAACATTTTTCATTCCACACTTCTTTTATTTTTTCCTTCTCTAGTGCTCAACTCTCATGGTCAACTTAGCCGTTAAGCGATGAGAAAATAGACACCAAAATCATCCATGTGTCCCTGGTAGATCACTGTTCCATGTTCCATGCTAACACTTTAGCATACACTATCTTGAGTGATAGTAGGCTCAGTGCTAACACTTTAGCATACATGTTGAGTAATAGTAGGCTCCATTCTAACACTTTAGCATACAGTATGTTGAGTGATAGTAGGTTCGCTAACACTTTAACATAAACTATGTTGAGTGATAGTAGGCTCCATACTAACACTTTAACATAAACTATGTTGAGTGATAGCAGGCTCAGTGCTAACACTTTAGCATATGTTCAACTAGCACTGTGTCATCAAGTCTGCTTGCTTCTTTCCCTGAAGACAATCGTCCCTATTGTCCAAATGTGAGTTAGTGAACTTTGAGACCATATCACATTGTTAAAACAGATTGAAAAACATGATGAAAAGTTGCTGTGTTGTGGATTGTACCTCCAACAAGTGTAAAAATCCTGATCTCGGGTTCTCAGAAACATTAGCAGTTTACTGCTAGCTTGCCATTTAGCTATTGAGTTGATGGCTGCTTGGACAGTGGAGTCACTCATTCAAGTTAGCAGCATAGGTAAACTGGACTGCCATCAAAGCCAAAATAATGAAGCATTTACTTTTACTAACCTGGTGCTTCAATCAAGTAGGTGGATATGTAATGTCTGGACATTGAGTTGGGTCATTGAGCCACATTGACGGAGGGAGACTGAGAGGGCAAGATGCTGAACAATTAATTTTTCTAGATAGTTCAGGGTCACACAATAATGTAAAGACATGTGTTTCCTAATTTACTTAATTTAGTAAACAAATACTTCAGCCTGATACTTCAGCCTGATCAAACTACTCTGATGAAAATATGTAAAAAAAAATACACTGACACCAATACAGTCCTCCACTTCAGCCATCACAACAACTACCAACTGCTGCTTTCTACCACTATAATACCACAATACTTCCATTAAGCACATGGTCCATTGCTTTACCAATGTGCTTTACCAACAGTGTGTGACTGACAGACGTGGCTAACAATGACGTGATATGATCAAGACGGAAGTGACCGATGGCAGGAGAGGAGGGGTGTGTGCGTGTCTCACCTGGTTGTCATGGCTACTGGAGCAGGTGAAATGAGTGGGGGGGGCGGGTGTGGTGCCGGGCAGGTAGGGACTCCCCTTAGCCATGACCGTAGCATGACTTGTCTGATGGATACACACACACACATACACATGTCCACATAGACAGGCAGGTGAATGAGATGAAATGGACCGTTACAAAAGTTGACATTTTGAGTGATGTTCCACCAGGTATTAAAATTCAATTCAAGTGTCTTAGATGGAGTTCAGTGTGATGTTCTCTCCATACAAGAATGACCATCACATATTATGGCTAATAGCGTACCCTGCCATGGTATAGAGAACTCACTTCCCCTCAAGATTTCCCAAGAAATTTGTTCAAACCAAACCCCTTAATTTTATCCCTGATAATTTCTCCATTACATAAACATTAATTATACATTAAAAAAAACACAGCTATAAAAAAGTAAGGTTAGTACATGGCTTTTACGGGGATCTATTCATGGGTTGATTCATGGGTGCACTAGTAATTATTAAGTAATAACAAATAAAGTAATAAGTAATAATTTTAAGGGGTTTTGCATGAATTAAGGGGTGAAAAAATTGTAATTAATCTAAATGAAAGGTTGTTTTAGGGGTTAGTGGTTCATAGCAAAATTTTGTAACTCAGCACCTATCCTCAGCATGACATCGCCTAGAGATATTTCTATGTAAAATGAAAAAGACGGTATAGGACAAAATTAATTCCTGTAACGTCCTGCTGTCTCTTGTTAAATTGTAATTACTTTTTAACTACTAATATGTGGTTCTTATTATTATTCATAGTATTCCCATGATGCATTTCCTACCAATGTGGCGCTTTACAATACACACAGCTCATTGGCTGTGTTTGTCATTTGATTGCAATCACCTGTTAATTTATTACAATCACCTGTTATTTTCCTACCAAGATGGCCGTGTGGTGATGTAACAGAATACGATGAATAGCATTTTAGCAGCCTTGTATCATAGTCTATAGAACTTTAGGTGTCTATAGTACAGTAGCCTGCTACTGCAATGACCCAGTTTCTCCATGGGGATCATTAAAGTCTAATCCACAGAACTTGGATGGATTCCCATTCAAATCAACGATGGTTGACGCAGCAGCCATTTTCATGTGTACCTTTGGGCTCGATTCTGTATGAACTGACTTACGGCAAGTCACTGAGCTGAGAGGTTTTACAGCAAGGACCAAAGCAGCTTCTCTGTCTCCTTGCTGCTATGGATTGCTAACATGCTAATGTTGACTAGAAGAGCTAGAGAGAGAAGTCCAGTCTGTGATAACTTAACTACTTAACTACTGATAACTTATGTACTTTTACTTAAGTAAGATTTTGAATGCAGGACTTTTACTTGTAATAGAGTATCTTTACATTGTTGTATTGCTACTTTTACTTAAGTAAAAGATCTCAGTACTTCTTCCACCACTAGTCACCATAGCAATTAACCCTTAAAATTCCATAATCGCCATTTTATGCTGTACTAGCCAAATTACCACAGACCATTCTGTCCATTCAATTTCTGTGGTTATCTATCTTGTTTCATATGGGAGGAATTCTCTGACAATGACACCCTGGTTTTTAGTCCAGTATCGTTCTGATGACCCCGGCCATAACCCGGTTACCTTGGCAGCGATGGCGGCAGCAGTGATGTGGGAGGAGCCATGCTGGTGATGGTGGTGGTTGTGGGCGTGTCGAGCTCGCCTCCTCTCCTCCTCCTCCTCGTCCTCCTCCTCCTCGCACTGCGTGCCGCGCTCCATGGTGTGCGTGTTGGAGAGCGTGTTGCCGTGCGTGTTGGCCAGCAGGGGGGGCGGGGAGGGCAGCTGCTCCAGGGCCGAGTGCGTGGACTTCACCCGGACCGCCGCCTCGCGCAGCAGGTCGATGGCATGGGGCAGAGCGGGCAGGATGAACTGAAAACACTCCTGGGTAAACAAGGCAGCGCACACGCAAACAAAGCCACGTTTCAACTTTTCGGCAGCTTCCATGAGCTGCTGAATGCCTCCCCAGACCCAGTAAACACTCAAACAGTTCACCACAAATGACACAGTCCCCCCTAATCAGTAACAAATATGCTACTTTGCTTTGAGTTTCAGCAAAATCCAATCAGTGGTGTTTTTTTTTTTCTTGATTCATGTTTTTGATTCATTTATTTACTGCTTACATTTATATTCACCTTACAAAGCATTTTGTAACTGTTTTGATAAGTGCTCTGTAAATAAAGGTTATTGTCAGAGGTGGAAAGTAACTAAGTACATTTACTCGAATACTGTACTTAAGTACAATTTTGAGGTACTTGTACTGTACTTTACTTGAGTATTACCATTTTATGCTACTTTATACTTCCACTCCACTACATTTCAGAGGGAAATATTGTACTTTTTACTCCACTACCTTTATTTGATAACTTAAGTTACTAGTTAGTTTGCAGATTCAGATTATTAATACAAAATATAATCAACTAATAAATTGTGATGTATTATTATAGATTACTGTAAGCTACCCAGCAGTATATAAAGTAGTGGAAATCAGCCCCACCTTTTCCAGCTGCAACATTAAAGTGATGCTTACACTTTAATGCATCAATAATTATAATTCAATAATATAATATATACTGTATTATTGTGAAATGGGCCATTCTGCATAATGAGTACTTTTACTTTTGTTGCTTTAAGTACATTTTGATGCTAATACTTTTGTACTTTTACTTAAGTGACATTTTGAATGCAGGACTTTTACTTGTAACAGAGTATTTTTATACTGTGGTATTTCTACTTTTACTTAAGTAAAAGATCTGAGTACTTCTTCCACCACTGGTTATTGTATCAGGGCCAATTAGAGCTAGAAGCCATCAGTAATGGAATGATATGTCTGCTAATGATTGATATTTACATCACTGATATTTGCCAAAACAGTGAAATCCAAGGGGTGGGACGATATATTTAAAATCAATATATCGCAATACAAAAATGTGACAATACATATCGTGGGGCAAATTAATCGCAATATGAGCCACATTTCATTTTGCTGTAGTAATCACAAATGAGACTGCTTGCCCATCACACATTTATAAGCTCTCCATCCAAATTATATTATTGGCACTTTGTAATGACATTTTTAAATTGTTGTTTACATTCTAGCAGCCGTATTTTGTTGTCATTTTTAGTTATTAAATCATATCATGGGTGTGTTGAATTGTATCGTGACATAAGCACATCATCCCATCCCTTGTGCAGAGTACAGTAGAGTACAGTAGAATCCTGGAGTCCTACCTGAGAGCCCTTCTTGCTCCCTGGCAGGTTGATGATCAGAGTTTTACCACGGATACCACACACCGGCCTGGATAGAATCAAACAGATTAGAGCAGAGTAGGCTACCACACACTGGTCTGGTTAGAATTAAACAGACACCTAATAGAGTGACTATATGGAAAAGAACAGAATATGAAGTCTTTACCTGGACAGCATGCCTAGGGGTGTAACATTGAGCGATCCCATCAGCATGGCCAGAGCCATTCCTGGAGCCTCTCTCTCGATCACCTCTCTGGTGGCCTGCAACAGAAACACCGGGACTGGTCTGCTTGAGGGGTTTGAAACCCTTATTTGCCCCCCAAAGAGGTTTGGCCAAGCACACTTGTTCTTCACATCGCCATGGGCCAACATTTCCAAGGGTGTTAGCCATTCACTTTCCTCACAAGCCTGCCTCTCCAGACTAGGCTCAGAACACAGTTATTTGGCCAAAACAGCTAGACCGGAAGTACCGTGTGAATATTTTTATTTGGTTGGCAGTTGGTTTTGTAGTCGGCGGTTCGATGTGTGCGTACCTCAGGTGTGACGTCTCGTGGCGCGAAGCCAGTTCCTCCGGTGGTGAGGATGAGATTCAGCTCCTGCTCGTCACACCAGTCCAACAGAGTTTCCTGTACATATGTAGGTGCACACACACACACACACACACATACACACACAAGTTAACAACAAATTAGACCATGCGTCCTCTTCGCCAGGAATACTATGGGACAGCAGGGAGGTCGGAAACGCTATTGGATAGTGAATGACTGAGTGACTGATACTTGTCTGTCTGACTGATACTGGCCCTGTTTTTTGAATTAGCTCAAACATGCTTGATTTTTTACAACTGATCTTGGTCTTGAAATCCTCCAGTAGTGTGAGCTGGTCAACCACTCAAGTCTGAATGGAGACGGGCGATAGCCAATGAGTGCTGAACGCCCGAGAAGAAAAAAGGACAAGAATGAGGAAATAGAATGACCCAACTCAGTGTTTCAGTGAGATCAGTTTCAGTTCCCTAAATCCAACCGGTCATCAAGTGTGTATTCCCCAAATGTTAAGTCATCAAGTGTGTGTTCCCTAAATCCAACTGGTCTTCAAGTGTTTGTTCCCCAAATCCAACTGGTCATCAACTGTGTGTTCCTCAAATCCACCTGGTCATCAAGTGTGTGTTCCCCAAATCCAACTGGCCGGCAAGTGTGTGTTCCCCAAATCAAACTGGTCATCAAGTGTATGTTCCCCAAATCAAACTGGTCTTCAAGTGTGTGTTCCCCAAATCAAACTGGTCATCAAGTGTATGTTCCCCAAATCAAACTGGTCATCAAGTGTATGTTCCCCAAATCAAACTGGTCTTCAAGTGTGTGTTCCCCAAATCCACCTGGTCATCAAGTGTGTGTTCCCTAAATCCAAGTGTGTGTTCCCCAAATCCACCTGGTCATCAAGTGTGTGTTCCCTAAATCCAAGTGTGTGTTCCCCAAATCCACCTGGTCATCAAGTGTGTGTTCCCTAAATCCAAGTGTGTATTCCCCAAATCAAACTGGTCATCAAGTGTGTGCTCCCCAAATCCAACTGGTCTTCAAGTGTGTGTTCCCCAAATCCACCTGGTCATCAAGTGTGTGTTCCCTAAATCCAAGTGTGTGTTCCCCAAATCCACCTGGTCATCAAGTGTGTGTTCCCTAAATCCAAGTGTGTGTTCCCCAAATCCACCTGGTCATCAAGTGTGTGTTCCCTAAATCCAAGTGTGTATTCCCCAAATCAAACTGGTCATCAAGTGTGTGCTCCCCAAATCAAACTGGTCTTCAAGTGTGTGTTCCCCAAATCCACCTGGTCATCAAGTGTGTGTTCCCTAAATCCAAGTGTGTGTTCCCCAAATCCACCTGGTCATCAAGTGTGTGTTCCCTAAATCCAAGTGTGTGTTCCCCAAATCCACCTGGTCATCAAGTGTGTGTTCCCTAAATCCAAGTGTGTATTCCCCAAATCAAACTGGTCATCAAGTGTGTGCTCCCCAAATCCAACTGGCCGGCAAGTGTGTGTTCCCTAAATTCAACTGGTCGTCAAATGTGTCGTCAAGTGTGTGTTCCCCAAATCCTACTGGTCATCAAGTGTGTGTTCCCTAAACCCACCTTCATCAACTGTGTGTTCCCTAAATCCAACTGGTCGTCAAGTGTGTATTCACCTTCGAGACACAAGATGCCAGTGCTTGAGTGTGTGATGTCCTGTAGTGTGTCCCCAGCTTTACATTAAACCCCCGGAGTGTGAGCGATGTAGTTGCTAACCAGCTCAACGCATTACAACACATACCTTGATTTCATCAATCTCATCTGGAACGATCTTGTAGGCTGATATAACTCCGCCTAACCTGTAGGAGGAGATAAGACACACAGTTGGAGTGAACTGTGTGTATGTGTGCCTGTATGTGTGTGTGTGTGTGTGTGTGTGTGTATGTGGGTGTGTGTGTACACTCACAGTGAGGGGTCATGGACCAGGTCCTTTAGGTTGACTCCACTCCTATCCTCAGCCAAGTTCTTGAAACAGCTGTCACTGACTGGAGAGGGGAGGAGTTAAGGTTATAAATTAATAACAATACAACTGCTATAGATATGTCATTTCTACAAGAGTATAATGCCGGCAAGTAGGGTTAGACCGTAATGTGGGACCAATATGAACCTTTTATTAAAAATCTGATCTTGTCCAGTTAGTGTTGTCCACCTCTGATATGATGGATATGATGCAGTTTGTCTTATGCAACATTTTAACTAACGTAATAAATAACAAATAAAATCATATATACCATCAACAATAAGAAAAATACTCTCTTCCTCCAAGATTCCAGCATAAGTGTAATAAAGTCTCATCAGACCAACAAACTATACTAGACTACAAAGCTATTATAAATGTTCCTATCATAACTCTACTGCATTAACATTCAACAGCAGAGTGTTGTTAATCCCTGGTCCCTTAAATTGAATAATTATGCTGAATTGCAGAAGCTAAGACCTGAGATTTAACCACTTCCCCTTCAAAGAAAATGTGTGGACTGATACAGCATACGATGTGACTCCAGGACAAAGCCTGTTCAGGGTGTCTCCAAGTTTCTGCAAGTCAGTTTATGACCATTTTACTGCAGGTACATTTAAATGTAGCAATTTCGCAAATTGAAATGAATGTAAAAAAAAACAAAAAACTGCACACCTACAACAATAAAGTGCAAGTCTGCGCAAAAGTGCTGATTTCCCACCAGGAAAACAGCACAACAAGAAACTACTAACATTTTAATACCTATAAAAGTGCATTTAAGACTTAAAATACTATATTTAGCTATATTCAAGATTTTGGATAATATAATTAATGACATTTAATTTCGCCACACCGTTACCACTGGATCACGAGCGCCTGCTGGCACAGTAAGAGTAAATGAGTAAAAAAAAAAATCTAGGTGTGAAGGGGACCTCATAGCTGAAATGCCAATTCATGTGAATATGCAGCTATCAGACCCTAATGTTTTCAGTTTGGGAATTACCTCAGTCCCAGCATCCCCAAATACCATAGCTTGCATGGCCACATACGGACAATTTTAAATGATTTTTTTTAAATCTTCCCTAGCATTATAGCTAACCAATGCTGACTGGCCAAGTGGTCTAAAATATAAAAATCGGCAGTATGTCAGCAGCTCGTAAATAGAAATTTAATTTCTCTGTGGTACAAAAAAATGCCTTTTCCACAACAAACATCTTTCATTGACATTGTTCAATAGCTCTAGTACACTGGAGGTGCATATAGTAACGAAATGTAAATGAAATGTTAGGGTGACTAACATTGCTTATGCATCACCGATGGCTTGCTGACCACTAAAACATGATTGTGGAACCCACAACAACACTTCTCAAACTAGTTTTTCTCATTTTAATGTCAAGCGTCTAGTTAGTTTTGCAAGATAGATGTGTCCGCCTGAGTCAAAGCTTGACCGTTTCTGGTGTTTTCCTTGGCGCTTTGGCCTTCAATCATTAGGTACTCAAGCTTGAAAAATACACATGGGTTGTACAAACATAAAAAAAAACTCCACAGACTTTATTAATTAGTGGTTTATTTGTTGTTATACCGACACAACTGATGAGCTTATTGGAAAATGAACGAAGAGGATGAAATCCCGCCTAAGCCGTGACTTGGCCTGGTGTGCTACTTTGACAGAACGAAGCCAGTATGCCTGCTTCCTCTCCAAAATGAATATTACAAATGTCACCACCTGAT
This sequence comes from Centroberyx affinis, assembly GCF_046629955.1. Lineage (NCBI taxonomy): Eukaryota > Metazoa > Chordata > Actinopteri > Beryciformes > Berycidae > Centroberyx > Centroberyx affinis. Next base: position 10,222 of record NW_027281377.1, read on the forward strand.
ATATAATGTCTCAACGCTGGATAACAAGACCAAGCTAAATTAGCTTGTTGTTGCCAAGTTTTCTGGCTTGATCAAACAAAACAAAAATTGCACTGTAAATCAGTTTCAGCACGTAGACTAGAGATTCAAAAAAGCCCTCATTAATTATTCATGACTAGTAAATAAACACCATTTTCCCAGTTATTTACGGTGTATTTCACATGAACATGACATTTAAATACTATCTAAGCGAGGACACGCTTTAGATAAGTAAAGGAACCCCCGCTCCCCCATTGGTGAACCATGCTCTGTGGGTGGTACTCATGTTTGAAGTATTCCCAAAAGTATTTCATCTTGATATGGCACACCTTGTACAATGCGTGGCTCTTTATCACGCGCCTTCTTCCGAGGAAGCACCAGGGCTAATGCTTCCATCTACCATATTTTTTGACAACTTTTGCCGCATCTAACCTCAACAGAGTCTTTATACTAATCTTAATCCTAAATCCCAGATCCAACCCTAAACTAGCCCTTTGTAGAATGAGGACCAGCAAAATGTCTTCACTATGGAGGATTTTTCTTGCCTTACTATCCTTGTGAGGACATTTGGTGCTCGTGAGGATAGAAGTGCAACACAAACACAACCACACACACACACACACACACACACGGTAAAGGGGGTGGGGACGTATGTTAACATGTGATTGGAGGTTGTGGTTGTTTGTTGGATGGACAGCAGGGTTAGCTGCTGTTAGCCGAGATGCTAGCAGATCAAAGCTATGACAGATTTTACAAGCAGCTGCTGGCTCGCATCCTCTTTAGCATTAGCCTCACGTCTCTCCCTGCCTTGGCAAGGCAGCAGGGCTGCTGGTGGCTGTGACAGACTGTATGCTTGTCCCAGTCCTCCTCTGCACGACACGGAGGCAAACATCAGCTAAGCTGCCTAGTGAAGCTAAAACAACTGCAGAATAGAATTCATTTCGCATTGGCGCTTTGCCTTGCTTGCTAACTAGCTTTGGATAGCTAACCAAAAGAACGATTTGGGTTTAATAATGTTATCTTATATCGCTAATTAAACCCACACACAATTGGCCCAACAGCGGTCAAAAAGAGCCTCGAAATATATTTAACTAAAAAACAGCCTCGACAGCGGCCAACAGAGCAGGTCTGCAAGGGGACATGAATAATGCAGCTGATGTAGGCTAGCTAACGCTAACCTTGCTAGAAAATGTCAGTTGCATCAAGGTAACCGCAAAGAACAGACTAAGCTCGGAAGATAGGAGATTTTGCCGTCAAAATAAAAGCGCCAGTGTTACACATCGTCGCAACATTCGTCAGTTAATGTGTTACTTTGAAAATCCTTACCGGAAGTCCTGTTTTTTATTCTGTCTGACTTGACACTGGTAAAAATGTCTCACTATAATGCCATTTATCTTCAACACTTTAACAGTAAATAACACAACCAATCCCCGCATGCAAATATACACTTGAAAAAACCCGACAAAATAGCGAATATCGTTCGTTAGATGCTTATTTCACATCTGTCCGACCTGTCAAAAGGCAGGCAGCTAACGTTCGAGCAATGACAGTCAACGGTACCGGTTAGCATGCTGGCTAGCGTTAGCTAGCTCTGCAGCGAAGACAGCTCGTATCGTGACACCGACAAGCACAGGCAACCCACGGCAAAACGGTACAGAAGTGCAATATTACGAAGCATTTTGTTGCCATTTATGAAATCCTCTCCTTACCCGTCAGGATCCCCACTCGGGTCTGGTGGTCGTGGTTGGTGAGCACCATCCCGTCCGCCGCCATGTTTACAACCTCTGTCTGCACTCTGACAGCAGATACATAGAAGCGTTGTGGTGGTGTACGGGCTGCTGCTGCACCTCTGGAGGACGACAGGGAGTGTGTCTGTATGTCTGTGTGTCTGTGTGAGATGCTGCTAAGATGTGTGTGACTTGTGTCCTTTGGTGTGAATGTCCTCCATCTGATAGGGGAATACTTGGTGGATCCCTGCATAACGGCACAGGAAACACTAACCTATGTCTTCACCAAGCTGAGTTGCAGGGGTACAAACTGAAGAGTTGTCTCTTTTGGCTCCTGGATAACATGGTACCAGTTGGGTATGACAAGGTGTGACACTCACCATATCTCAGCCTGAGTCCAAATTTGATCTTGTGGTTTTTATCATTATAGTGGAGAGTAAAGGTCAGGAAAAAAAATCACTAAATTATATCAGATGCAAAGATTCCACAGCTTGGGTTTTAGTGAATTTAGAGACATAGGCGACTAACTCAAATATGAATCTCACTTGGTTGGTCATTTTCAAGCCCAAACTAAGGGTTCTTAAGCTTTTTATAACTGGCACCCACTCAAGTAGTGCTAACAAATATTAGTATACTGCTGCTCTCACCCACCATAGTGGGCAGTTTGCTGAAATTTAACAAGCAGGTTGATAAATTGCACTTTTCCATTCTATTCCAAGCAGGTAAATTGTAGTTTTCCATCATTTATAATCACATCCAAATAACCTCTTGCCAACCTATAGTAACCATGATGCGTTCAATATTTTATATCTCTACACAAGTTTATGATTGGTCAGGGTGGTAGGTATCATGTGATGTATGTGTGACCGACCATGGTGACCAGCTGTAAAATCAGCCTGCTGTGTTGAACACTAAATGTATTCAGACCTCGGCGCTGCAGAAAATAATTACCATGGGAGCATGTGAAGGGATTGGACACTTTCTGTACTATAGAACTGCAGTGTATCCGGGACGTCCTGCTACTGCAGTGGACTGAGGCACATACCCTGTACTCATAATGGTGGGTTTCAGTCCTGCCTTTGACCTGTGCTGTAAGGTTGGACCCATAAGGGGGTTTTTGATATTTGATATTATTCTTGATATTTTTGAAGTGAAGCTGCTGATAGCCTATATATAATGCCAACATTCAATATTTTTAAATGGGTAATATTTACGATTTTCACAAAATGACCAGCGACTCAATGATTACTTTGCCAGATACTGAGATTTCTGACTTTCAGCACTCACTTTCTGACCTGCACTCTGGTTTGGAACAAAAACTCTCCACCCATTGGAGAGTTTCTTTGGTGGAAAAGCCTCTGAAACATTGCATTTGGACCATTATGGGACACTCTAATAATAATAATAATAATAATAATAACTGTCATCATCATGCATACTTGTGTGGAATCAATTCAGGTATAGGGGCTTCCCATAGGCAACCGGTGTAGTATTGATCAATTCTACAATAAGTATGTAATCAAGTAATCTGCATCATACCCATGATATCAGAGGTGGACCATACTGACTTATGTCTGATTTTTAATAAAAGGCCAGTATCAGCAAACCAATATATTGGTCTGGCCCTTCTTTGTTGCATATCATCCTCTCTCCCCCATCTGTCACATAAATAAAACACAAATAGAATAGAAAATATATAATAAAAAAAAATGAATAAATGAGGTAGACATTGAGACAATGAGGCAGAAATGAGGTCTATGAAAGTCGATGAGTCCCACCGTGTCACATGATTCATGAGCCTTACAGTGGCATGCAGGCAGAGAAACATACACACACACACATTACACACACATATTGCTGCTATAGGATCAGAGGAATGAGTGAAACTGTGGATAATCTGGGTCAGAAACATCTCCTCTCATCTCCCTCACCACACACACACACACACACAGATCACGGGATCATTTTACTGGTGGATGAACAGGAAATACAGATTTTCTATTCATGGAGACAATGACATGTAGTAGATCGGAATTATTTCTTTAATGGAGGCTAAGATGAGAATGTATTATATGGTGGGTTGGATTCATTATTAGAATATAGGCTCTCATTCTATGTATTATAATAGTAGTTTAGAAGGTCAGAGTTATTATTAGAATGTAAGCTATCATATGGATGTATAGTGATATGTTAGTATAGGAGGCCGTTTCATTATGAGAATGAAGTCTAATGAAGTCTTGCTGCTAATTTAACTTGTCAGTTAAATACAAGATTCTAAAAATGAGTTTTCAGTTGTGTCTTAAATGCTCTTCATTGAGAGATACTTTCATGGATAATGCTTGAATCTTTAGATTAGATCAAACTTTGAGCATTCCCGTGCAGAAATTGGGTCATTGCAGCAGCAAATAATAGGATGCAGCAAAGAAAAATAGAATAGAAATAGCAGTAGAGCAAATGGGGTGGTATTAAACATAAACACGACCCACAATTTCAACACTAGAACATATTACATAAAAATATATGAATGAAATAATGAAAATATCTGAATTTATGTATAAGCAGAGGGTGCAATTGACAGCAAGAGAACATACTAAGGCAAAGAAAAAATAATGAAAAATGTCTACAACATGAAAATAGATGAAAAAAATGAGACTATGAAGTATGGAAATAAAAGAACATAGGGATGTACAGTGAAAAAAAAAATCTACAGCTTCATAGATGAAGAAATAACAGCCCCGTTTGTAGCCAGATATGTCTCTCCTTGTTACACCGAAGGACTAGAAATTAGATTATATACTCTTACAACTTTTTTTTTATAACTCATTGTGACTCAATAAGGATATGAAGCTGAATTCAATACAGCAATTCAATAAGACAGAAAAAGACAATTCAAAACAGACAAGAGATTGAAATAATATTAAATATAACAAAAGGAAAAATAATAACTTAAAGGGCTAGGGCTTTTTTTGTAGATCATATTCTTCTATTATACTAAAAAGTTTCATTGCATTTTTATTTTCCATGACTTTAAGGGCTTTTATGTAAGAAAGAAACTCATTATGAAATACACTAAACTTAGGTTTCACTTTCATATGTACTTTGATTTGTGTATATAAATTTTTCCAAGAATAAGAATGTTATTAACCACAAAGTCATCTTTTCTATTGTCCATGACTAGTCCATAAAGATTATTGAATGTTTATTTGTTGTATGATTGAGAGAGAGAGAGAGAGAGACCGAGCCAGGCCCAGTTATAGTGCCACTGCGCATGCGCAGCTCGGAAGCTGTCAGTGTCATAGCAACCATCTTCAGACATCAACATGGTGAGTGTTTGTGTCCGCTGTGTTAAGCAAATTTTCGTCTCTTTAGCTAATTTATTCAGTCAATACTTTAGCCACCGTACGAAAAATGTGTTGACTACATGTCTGACAGCTAAGTTGACGTTAAATGCGACGGTGATTTAGCTGTGAGCTAGCCTGAGCTAATTGGCTAACCTTAACGGTCACCTAGTTAGCGTTAAATAGCTAACGTCAACTGCAAGTTACTAACTAACGTTAATGTTGCTGTCGTTAACATAGTTAGATAACCTTCGTTTTCTCGTTCAGTCAGTCAGCCTTTTGTCCGTCTGCTGGGCTGTCTGGCGTGCGCGTGTGTGTTTGTTGTGTTTTCCCCCCTTAATAAATTAATTAGGGCATAATTTTTATTTTATTCTATTGGGAGAAATGCATTCATATGACTTAAGATACAGTTTAAATGGGCGTCAGGGTGACGTAGTGGTGCGCGAGACCGTCCCAGTACCTAAAGGTCACAGGTCCAATCCCCTGACAACAGCCAACACGTCCATTAACAACCACGGCTCCTGCCTATGTGGATTTAAGCAAGGCACTGAACTCCCTACCTAAAGCCACTGTGGATAAGATTGTCAGCCAAATGCTTAAAATGGAAGCTCTCAAAGCCTAGTGACTTCCAATAGTTGCAATAATGGAAAAAAAAAGTCATAAGTCAGCTTTTCCTGTCTAACAATCTCATGTAATGTGTCCAGGCTAAAGCAACTACCATCAAAGAAGCACTGGTCAAATGGGTAAGTGGCATGCAGACACAGCTGAAAGAATAGATAGAATGCAATACTGTGCAATATAATATAATAATTACATATTTGTCTTCATGTAAAAGGTGTGTTACTGTATGTTTTGGGAGCAGCAGGATTAAGAACGTGTATCACATCAAATTATCCACGATTTTCAGTTTCTTGAAATATAGTTTTCAGGCCTTTTATGTAGGTTATTTACTGATTGGCCCATGTGGTGACTGTATTATTTGGACAATCAACCAATACAGGACCACAAATGCCCAAAACAAAGGACTAGCAGGCATTTTGTCACATAACACACTTTTTCCACATTTGTAGAATTTGTTACTGATTGGCCCAAAGGGTTCAACAGGGACATGTTTAATCTTGCTGTGTGTGTGTGTGTGTGTGTGTGTGTGTGTGTGTGTGTGTGTGTGTGTGTGTGTGTGCAGGAGGAGAAGACAGGGGAGAAGGTGGGCGAGGCCACAGCCATAAAGCTGTACGGTCAGATTCCTCCCATAGAGAAGATGGACGCCTCTCTCTCCACCCTCACCAGCTGCGAGTGAGTCCTGTAATAAGCTAGAATTGATTAATGAATACAGATGAAGACATGGGCCTGTTTCTGTTTAGTAATATTCACGGTATTATATTATTATTACGTAAGTTTAATGTTATATCTTTGTACTTTACCTTTCATCAGAGGTCACATGACTTGGACTTGAGTCAGACTTGAGTCACAGTTTTAATAGCTTGAGACTTGACTTGATGCATGAAGAGAAGACTTAAGACTTGACTTGACTTGGGTTCTGGTGACTTCGGACTTGACTTGACTTGGGTTCTGGTGACTTGGGACTTGACTCTGACTTGTACTCTGATGACTTGAAAAGGTTTCTAAAGTCTTGACTTGAGATCTTGTGTTTGTGTAAATGACTTTGAGATTGAAAGTGATGAGATTTGTTCCAGCAGACGACTGAATTTAAATTCTGTTTTCTGAATTTGTATGGAATGATTGAATTTACTGAAGCTGAAACTGATTATAGAAATCAAACTCATGATGCTCTTACCAAGTTTGTATCCTATTAAAACCATATTGCATTGAAATTAATTAGTTAGTTTTCTATAAGATATTAAATTGATACTGGACTCTTGATTGGTTCTGACCTGACTTTGTTTCTTTGTTTTTTGGGGACCAGATCAGTGTGTTGTTCTTCTGTGTGATTGTACTGTCTCCTCCACAGGAGACTGTCTCTGTCCACAAACTGCATTGAGAAAATAGCCAACCTCAACGCCCTGAGTGAGTACTTACTGCATACACACACATACACACACACACGCACACACACACACACACACACACACACACATAAAACAGTAATCGTGGTTTGGTAATGTCATGATTTGTCCTTCCAGAGAACTTGAAGATATTATCAGTGGGGAGAAACAACATCAAAAACCTCAATGGGCTGGTGAGTTAGATACTAAACAGTCATATTACTTCTAGTTTGATTTCAGTGTCAAGCACTACACAAGACCAGCCTATATAGGTTTACAAGACATATCCATACATCACATTGAAAAATGTGTGTACCAAAAACATATTCCTAAACCCACTCAGGTATCACACAAAGTTGACATTATTTTGCGCGGTTTACCGTATATAATCCACATTTTCTGAAGCATAGCTGAAGTCTTTCTAGTCTTTCTTTCTTGTTGGCTCTTTCTTTCTTTCTTTCTTTCTTTCTTTCTTTCTTTCTCAACACTTTTTTTTTCAGTTTTTCCAACTTATGAAAGTGGTTGCACATGCTAAACACATATCTGTAATGTTTTATTTTATTTTTGTGCATCAAATGTGCGTGCGTGTGTGTGTGTGTGTGTGTAGGAGGCAGTAGGGGACACATTAGAAGAGCTGTGGATCTCTTATAACCTGATAGAGAAACTGAAGGGAATCCAAGTCATGAAGAAACTGAAAGTCCTCTACATGTCCAACAACCTAGTCAAAGAATGGGGTGAGACTATTTTACTCTATTCTATTGGCTAATATTTTGTCATGGTGCGCTCTATTACTTTCTTATTATAGTATACCACTAGTATAGTATGGCTGATGGCTATAGTTTATGGTTCTTTTCAGATTACAGGGTTTGTTAATATAGTATAACTTGTGAATTGCAGCTGATTCAGTAAAACTAGTGGAGCTCTTCTAGTTAAGGACAGATAAATAGGTCAGGCTATTAAAACTCATTCAGGAGCCCGAAGAAAGGAAAACAATGTACTAGAACTCATTCAGATGGATTATTTGGTCCAAAGAAATGATACAATACAATACTAAGCATGTTAGTACCAAACTGAATACTGCTCTAGTTACTCTACATTACATTATACATTATGCTTTGGTATGATTACCATAAACAAATGAGATCATGGTCGCATGAGACAGTTGGTGGCCTCTATCTCACACCAATGGTATCAAAATGAAGACCACATTTCCCATAAGCTCCCTTGATTCCTGTCTCCCCTCCCCCTCTGTGTAGAAGATAAACATGTTGAAAGTGATTTTTCCATCAGCCTTTCACTCCTTACTCTTCCTGTGTTGTGCCATAAAGCAATCCATCAGATTTCCCTCCAAATCCGGCCCAATGATAGATGATGATGATGATGATGATGATGATGATGATGATGATGATGCGGTAGAGGCTGCCAATCTTCTCGGCAGTGGACTCGTTTGTTTACAGTAATTATGCTGGTACTAATATAGCACCGTTTAATATTGTTAATTATGTATTTTCTATATTGTGCAGCTGAATTTGTGAAGCTATCTGACCTGCCGTGCCTGGTGGACCTGGTGTTTGTGGGAAACCCTCTGGAGGAGAAGTATTCAGCTGAAGGAACCTGGATGGACGAAGCCTCTAAGAGACTACCTAAACTGAAGAAACTAGACGGTGACTAACGGTGTTTGAGTAACGAGTGAATGACTCGCAGCTCTGTTAGCCAGGCAAATATAGTGCACTTAATCATAATAATATGTATGTAGATATGATTGGTGATCTCTGTGTGTTTCTGTTGCATCCAGGAACCCCAGTCATCAAACAGGAAGAGGACGAGGGAGAAGGAGAGAGCTGAGGAACATGCCCGTCTTCCCCAGCTCTCCTCTCTTGTTTTTTTTTTTTTTAATTCCCGGCATTTTCTCATGGTGTTTTTCTTTTTTTTATATATCTGAAATGATTTTTACAGGAGAATCACACTTTGTCGTAGGTTGACAAGCACAAAATAATCAACAGATACATGTAGCATGCATGTTTGACAGTCGGTTAAACCGGTAGAAATACTATCCTTTGGCCTCATGGGTTTGAAACCAGAGAGGAATTTATGACTAGAGGAAGCACCTTGTGAGCGTGAAAAGAGGAAAAAAGCACAGTTCCTAATGCTATTTACAGCTTTATTTGGATCTTTTTGTGACTGTCAAACTATGAAGGAGAATGAAGGTAACACCAGTCATACCTGTTGAAGTGAAAAAGGAGATGGAGAGCGCAGCATCCTCACAGCCAGTTTTGGGTGTACTCCTCTTTAAATGAAATCTGGGTCGGTTACAGGTTACTATCAATTACCAGGTAGTGATTATTGGAATCTAAAACTAGTCAGACTTGGTGTTTATGACTCCATGTTCTCCCAGGTAGAACTAAAGCACAATAGGTAAACAGGTAACTCTGTCCAACATGCTGAAGATTAGCTGGTTCATTCTGCATTCAAGTCATATGGGAATAACCATTGGGATGACTTGGAAGTGTTTGCGTGTTTGAACTCTTTTGAAGCCGTCAAGATGCCATGAGTGAAGTTTTCTGTAGACTTAAGTTACTCCTGATCAGCTTTACACACTTGCTGAGTGATACAGTTGAGGTCATGTTTTACAGCAAACCAAACATTTCAGTGTCAGCCACAAATGAAAAAGTATAGCTGTGTCCTGCCATGGTACTTTAACAGTCGCGATAGCAATATTCTACAAGAATGTCCTAGTTGTCAGAATTCAGGAAGTCACATTTACCACCTGAAAGCTGAGGTGACCGACATTTTCAAGTAGGAACCGTGTATCTCGTGTCTTTCCCACGCGATGTGAAGGCAGCATTAGGGTCAGCATCATGGACAGGACTGAGGAGCCAAGATGGCTGCCATCGAAAACAAGCAATGACCAAACTATCTATCCACATCTCTGTTTGTAACTGAGTTGGTTGAGATGTTTCTCACTATATTGTACTGATGCCATGTTGTGCTGTTTTAAACTTATTTATATTCAGATCTAACATTAATATGGATTGTATGGAGGTCTACTACTTTTTCCTATATCCAAGGGCAGCGACTGTTTTAGTCTGCAGTATGTCTGTTTGAGGTTCATTTTGGAACCCAACTTTGTAGAATAGCTTGTGTTCCCGTTCTTGAAGATTTGATACCAAGATTAATGCGTAATGTAGCATGTCTTAATCATTCGCCAACATTTGTGTAAAATGATTCTGATGTTTTAAATTATTTTTAGGCATGTTTGTACATATGAATGTGAGATGTTTATGGTTCTTAAATGTATTTGATATAAATGCTATTGAAGTAACATTGTGTTTTCTCAGTTGTCTAGTATATTGAACCATAATAGTAATATTATTGTTTTTTATATATATATATGTAAATATATAGTAGTATTGGTTATAGTTATAATAATTTAATAATGACACGAATGGATAGTATTTCATGTGTTTTATCCCAATTTGGAAAGGTCATTTGAGGTCACTTGTCACTTGCTCATTTTTTTCTTTATAAAGTTAGCCTCTAGTGACATCTGCTGGTGATATTTTTCAGTAACTCGGTTAAAACAGCCTAGAAAATGTTTTACATTACAAAAAGATATGTTCCAAGTTAAACAATTCATTCAATCACCAGAGAACATGTGATTAAAATGCATATCTTTTTAGAATAATCTTTTAGAGCCTGAGAGTAGCGAAATTTTATGTTTTCCAAAGAAAAGCAAGTGCCCTTTCAGAATCAGACTTCTAATTGGTCGACTTAGCTGTCCATCACAAATTTCCTCCAATAGTAGCAGAGTGTAGCACTGCTTTTTTTATTCGCTTCCTTGGCAACGGCCCCCTACCCGGAAGTTGTTGTCTTCGCCGCGAACTATCAAATGTTCAATCAGGAACTCACAAAGCCGTTAAAGTGATGTAATGTGGAGTTATATAACGTATTTCAAATTATTTACATGGCTAATTATGGTTGCTAACTAGCTCGCTTGAGTATGATATGCGTGTAGTCTGCAGTAGCTGTGATGCAGCGCGGTAAAGCGGCTGTCTCTGTCGGAGTGAAGCAGGTGATAGCAGCTCTGTGCAGACTGCTAGCGGCTACCGGCCTGAACTCTGTCCCCGCACCAGAGGCCTTCAGACGGGCTAAATTCAATGGCGGACCCGAGGTGGTATGTTCTCTAAACTCATGTCTGTTTGGGCTGGCGAAGGGAATATCTAACTACACCACTGTCCCCAATACGTGCTCTACCAAACTAATGTCACCTTTCAGTGTTGACATGTAAAATACCCCATAAACTTTTTCTGAATAACTAGAAACCACTCTTTTAATACGGCATGCATCCAATCCACCAAGCAGCACGTATTTCGTTAAAAGGTAAACTTTCTAATCTTGTCCCCTGTTCTTCCCCAAATCTTCTTCCACCAAGTTGAAATTGTATTGACATAAGTGCATTCTTGGTGGATTGGATGTATCCTGTAGTGAAGAGCGGCTCTTAATGATGATTTATTAAAGGTCTCGAGTAATATTTTATAAAATATATAGTCTACTTTTGCTGATAAACTAGGTAGACTGTCTTTAGTATGGGTTTTAATGGAGAGTTTTAGTGTTACTTGATTATATAGATGCTGTTTCCATCCTTACAAGAATACAGTTTTGGGTGAATCACTCAATCCTTGTATTTTTTTTTGTTTTTTAAGGTTTTCTGCGCATGAAAATGTTCAAATTTGAATATACAGTATTTCGGTTACTGGCGCCTTCAATACAAAAATACTGGTAGGCTATCTGCCTTCAAAAACCCATGCTGGTAGAATCTGTGTGCATGTGTGTATGTGTTTGCGTACCTGTAGGTACTTTGCGTGTGTATCACTGTAAGCTGTCCTCTGCTGGGAGGTAGGGATGGGGCGATATATCGAAATTCAATATATCGCGATACAAAAATGTGACAATACGTATGTCTTAGCACGATGGAGGAGATGCAGAAAAGAAAAAGACAAAGAGGCAAGAAGAAAAAAGGCTGGCAGGTCCAGCAGTACACAGAGCAGCAGGATGCCCAGGTATGGCCTTCCCACAGAACAGCATGGCGGAGAGCCTAGCTACCTCCTCTCCCTGAGGAGAGAGAGACTGGGTTCCTGGACCAGCTCCAAGACAACAAGAGACAGGAGGAGGAATGGAGCAGGCAGAAGACTATGGAGGAGGAAGCATCTCAGACCCAGGCCCAGAGAGAAGCCTGGGTCAGGAACAGACTGAGACCCAGAAGAAATGCAGCAGCGAGAAATATCACAAGATAATGGAGCAAGAAGCACCTCTCAAGCGGGCTCTGGGCCTGGACTCCCTGATCCAGACCCAGGAACAGACCCAGGCCCAGGAAGAGGGCTGGGTCCGTGCCTGGGCCCAGGAACAGACCGAGGCCCAGAAGAAATGCAGCAGCGAGAAATATGAGAAGATAATGGAGAAAGAAGCATCTCTCAAGCGGGCTCTGGGCCTGGACGTCCTGATCCAGACCAAGGCCCAGGAAGAGACCATCAAGACCGATGCCTCTGAGCTGGATAAGAAGCCTGTTGGCTAGCAGACCCAGGCTGCAGAGAATGCTCTGTCAGAGCTCCAGCTGCAGGAAACCCAAAAGGTTGCAGAGCAGCAGGCCAGCACGATCCAGGCCCTGGAGGAGAAGAACAAGGCTCTTCAGTGTAAAATAGAGGAGCTAAAAGTGGAGCTCCACAGGGAGAGGAACCTCACCACTCAGGCTGCAGAGAAAGAAAAATAAGGAGGAAAAGATGGAGTCCACCTCCAACTAGGACTCCGACAAATCTCCAATTCTTGAAGTGAAGAACCTGAGCACCATGACAACTGTGCTCACACACACACCTTGCATTATGCATCCTCAATAAAAAGCAATGATATCTAAAATAATCTACTGCCTGTATAGTTTTAATTCTGCAGAGAATGGCAAGTTCCACTAGAGTCAACTGTGTATGTGTAACTAAACTACCAATTGTTTTTGTACTTTTTCAAACTCAGAAATGTGAGTGGAGCTACTATGGTTCCAGTTGACATTTTACTCAAAAATACTTTACTCATATAATGCAGCTCTAAAAGAAGTCTCAACATATTGCTGAAGTTTGATATATGAATATATTGCAAAGTTTGGTATATTAACTTTGCAATAGGCTGGATGTGAGAAACAAAAAAGAAATGCCTTATAGAAAGATAGATTGAATGATATAGATTGTCATCAGCGCTGCCCAGACAACGGACAGCTCTCATTGAAAATAAATTGAAATAACGGAGACGGACAGACACAACGGATCAGTGTGGCTGTGGCCTAACAGTTAGCAATTTTTAAAATTCAAACTATGTCTTTGTGAGCTGTATTTAAAGGTTTTTAGCTTACAATTGGAGCCAATGACTTCCGGAGTAGAGCAAACGCATTGTTGATTTTGTTATTTTCATAGGACTTGTTGATGATAAGAAATGTATTTAAAAACACCAGCGTTATCCTTTAATGGTAGAGCTCTTATTAAATAGATGCTTGTGTTGTTATCTTGCATAATGACATACAGTCATGTGTCTGCATTCTGTTTTTCAGGAGGATCAGTTTTGGAAGCTGCTAGCTAACATCCTTCAGACGGCTACTGTTGTTTCCTCTGGAGCCGATCCACAGCTAACAGCAGGTAGGCAACGTCTTCTATTATATTTCAATTTCAGTTTAGTTTTAGTTGGTTTTCAGTGTGGCTTTGGAAGGTTTCGTTTATTATTCGCTTTTGTACAAATGTTTTTATTTATTTAGTTTCAGTTTCAGTATTTTTGGTAGGCGTGGTATTTTTTAAAGGTATAATGATACAAGTTCAGAACAGGTATTTTGAATAAGTTTGCCACGTGTTTTATATACAGTACTACAAACAGTAAATTATAAATTCTTTTTTTCAAATTTATTTCCAGGACAGCTTCAAAATTCTCAACTGAAAATGCATTGTCTTTTTTTTTATCCTGCACATAAACAAACAAGATGAAAGCTAAAATCATTTCATGTATATTTTGTATTTTTGTATTTTTTTTATTTTGTATGTTTTACAAGTACACAAAATAGTTTTAGTTCAGTTTAGTTTTTTTTTAAGTTTTTGGTCTAGTTTTTATATTTATTTTGGTTTACAGGGGTTGGGAGAGGCACTAATCCATGTTGACCTGCTGAGTGTCTCTCTCTCTCTCTCTCTCAGACCGGCTACCACGCTGCCTGGATGTATGGGAGCGAGGGAGGAGAAGGAGGCGAGGAGGAGGAAGAGGAGGAGGGGGGGAGGTTCTCCAGCAGAGATCTTCTCCTGGCGCTGGGCTGGCTGCTAGCTTCAGGAACACTGGAGACACTGCTGACTCAGCGAGCCCAGCAGCTGGACAAAACACTACTGACACTCACACTGGTAGGCACCATTCACACCATGCTGCCGTATATTGGCTAATAAGGACAGGACAATATGCTTATCTCATGATAGGATTTGATATGTGATATGCGGCTCATGATTCAATGCAACCACGATTTTTGTATTGCAATATAATGAATTTCAGTATATCGTCCCATCCCTATTGGCTAATAATCGCAGCTAAATTCTTGTATCTCCCGCTTCTCTGTCTCTCAGGCGAATCCTCAGGTTTCCCATGAGGCCCAGTTAGACCCCGCCTCCCTGAGGAGACTCCAGTGGCTGATTGGCTGTCTGAGGTTCCAGGGGCGGAGCCTGCTGTCCACGCAGGAGGAGCGAGCGCGGCTGCTTCACGCGGTGAGGAAAGACAGAATTTCACGAAACGTTTATTCCCTCTTCCGGGTAAACCCCTTCGGCTACAGTCACAACCTGTGTTTCTGTCCGAGTCCTTTTATGCAAGTTGTGAATAGAAATAGAAACAGCAACTTTTGATAAAATGTCCTTTGTTGAAATAGTGATTGAGATAAATTATAAGTATCACCAAGAATTCTGTTTTCTTCCCAGGTCCTTTCTGCCAGCCTCCCCTCTTCCTCATCCTCCTCTTCCTCCTCGAATCCAAGCTCCACAGCACTGAGGGAGGTAAGTGTGTGTGTGTGTGTGTGTGTGTGCGCACGCGTGTGTGTGTGTCACTGTCATATTAAGCTTGGCTTTTGTGCATCTGAAAAAAGCCGTTTTAAAGCCAAATTACTAATTACTAATAGTCTGCCTATGGCTCAGAATTTTCCAACTGTTTCCAATTGAGTGTTGAACATTTCTTTTCTTGGATTTTGGCCACAAAATCATTTTGGTAAATGCCAACAAAATAACATTTCAGTTTATAATGTTTTATATTGTTAAATTGACCACATTATTACCAAGCTATCGATATTCATGGTTTCCTAAATTGGTATTGTGGCCAAAGAAATTGCCATGTCTGGTTTGGTAACATTAATTTATTGTATGGCAAGAATTCTCCATGCAACATTAAAACATTAAATTAAATTACATTCTTGTTTTTGTTCCTCTAAAAATTATTCTTTTTCATTTTAGTTTTTTGTTCAACTGGTTACAAGCCTGCGTTCTACCTATTGTTTTTGGATTATTACTTATTCTCGTAATTAGTATTCAATGTGATAAAATTAAATCAGTGGGTACATCTGCTTCATACTATGTTCACCCAATATGCTGTGGAACATTGTGACTGGTGTGTGTGTGTGTGTTCCAGGAGTGTGTGCGTATGAGGGATTTCTGTGAACTCCTCAAAGCCTATATGAACTGGAAAGAGGTGGAGAGCCTCTTCTGGGTCTGGATGGTGAGTTAGACACAACCTGGACGCAATACACACAAATACACACATTTTATTACACGGAACAATAAAGTGAGGATTTTTATTTTCCCATTTTATCCCCTGCTATTTCATTTGATTAACTATCCGAGGAAGCCTAGGGGGAAACACAATACAGTGGAACTCAATTCAATGCAACACAGTGCAATATAGTACAATACAATTAACCACACATGACAGCTCTCTCCATATTGATAACACGTTGTGTTTGTGTATGTGTGTGTGTGTGTGTGTGTGTGTGTGTGTGTGTAGGACAGCGTGGTGGACTGCCATCTGACAGATCCTGTCGGCGTGACGCCCAGACACGCGGCCAATAGGAGCGTGGCAGTTTGTCGCCATGGAAATCGAGGGTTAGAGAGATTGGGTGACGTGTTGTTGAAACTGCCCACAGCACAGGTACACACACACACACACACACACACACACACACACACACGCACATGTCCACACAGGTTCCTTCATAATGCTTTAGCTGATGAAAAGTATGAAAATATATGGATGCTTGTTGTGCATTATAGCAGCAGAGAGTGAATGGAAAATATGTACGATGTGAATAATGTACAAAAAATATGACACATACTATACAGTATGAAAATAAATGAAAAATGTAAAAATACCGAGGTATGTGCAATATTTTAACTTTTTATTTTCCAGCAACACCCTGCTGCTGCCTCCAAAATATAGCAGAAATGAGAAAACATAAATAAATGGGTTTTCATTGAACTTGGAAGCCCCTTTCATTTTCTGTCTTAGAAAGGACAGAGAAGAAGAGAGGATGCTGTAGAGAGAGGAGGAGGAGGAGGAGGAGGAGGAGGAGGAGGAGGAGGAGGAGGAGAGGGGTTGCGTCTGCTTTCTTCTCTCCCCTCCCTCCCCTCCCTCCCGCACGCCTACCGAGCCAGGCTCCGGGGCTCCGGGCCCGCCCGCCACGTCGGTCGCCCGGCAGAGGAGCTCCGCGGCGGGGCAGGGACTCCGGGCGAGCTCCGGGCTTCACAGGCCTCGCAGCCGCTCCTCCAGGCGGAGGCCCGGCTGCTAGAGGGGCGGGCCAGACACAGACTGGCCAATAGGACGCAGCTACAGGAGGTGATTGGCAGGCGGGAGGAACTGGTGTTGATACCACCGTAAAAATTGTTTTTTTTCCTACGAAGAAATTATGCAAGAAATAGTCAAAGGAAACACATCTGGTGAATGAATAATGACTTAGACTTGGTGTGATTGGCCCAGTAAATGCTCTCAATCAGTCTCATTGAGCAACAGTACAGAACATATAAGTCTCTATCATGGTTGTACGGTCATTAGTTGCTGCATTAAAATATTGCCACATGCATTTGTTTTTGTCTTCAAACAGCATGGGATATTATTTCAACATTCGCTGACACCACAGAGCAACAACAACTCGCTTCAAAGACTTTTATTTCTTTGATCGATGCTTTCGGATGTTTCGGGAAGCTTCAACCCAGCTGATGGAAACGCACCTAATTTACATTTTTTTTTTTTTTTTTTTTTGCGACATTTCAAAAGTTTGCTTAAAATTCACTTGATGTTCGGAAGGAAACGTTTCTTAGAATTTGACATACACTCGGAAAATAAGTTTTCTGCAACTTTCATAATCTGCCGCAACTCAAAACGCAGATCTGTCTCCAGGGTTCACAAACAACACCAATGTAGAACTTAACATGTTAGGCACCTATTTGTGCACAGAGTGACTTACAGTGAGTGTAACAGTAGAATCAGATTTAATCCCTATATCGGCAACATTATAAGCAACCGATATTAAGGGGGTCTGGGGTCAAAGCCACTGTGCCTTGAGGAGAGATGGAAGAAATATCCCCGTATCCCTCAATGTTAAGTGTTAATGTGTGATCAAGAAGTGTTAGGTATGAACCAGGGAGAAAAGATTTTATTTTATGAAAGATTACAAAAAAAAAAACGCATCAATGATATATTTTTCCTCTTCTCTAACTTTTTAACTCTTTTGTGAAGTTGTCTACTATTGTTTAAAGACCCAACCTGTATTAGCAGTATAACCCCCCCCCCCCCCTTTTTTTTAAACATTGTTCTTCCACTACTGACTTTGCTCACATTTTAGTTTATAGTACTGAAGACAACTGTTTTTTTTTTTTACCTCTAAAATGTTTTTGAGTTTTACATGAAAGCTAAATATGACTAGCCTTATGCATATTTTGAAGCTGTAAAAAGTTTAGCATTTTTTTAAAACTCTGAGACTTGACTTGAGTTATGATGGGTGATCGGTTTAGAAACTTTCACAGAGTTGATTATGCTCTTTTCTCAATTTCTGATGAGTCTAAACAGCTATTTCTACAAATCAAAAACAGTACTAGCTCAGTTGTCTGTCAGCCAGTTAATATTTTATCAAGACAAAACACAAGCTACAGTGATACAAACATCTTTTGCAACTTTATTTATACATCAACTTCAAATTCTTTTCAACTTTATACATCAATTTAGTATCAACAAATTCATTTCAGCTTTATAGCATATTCGACACAAATAATCCAATTTCTGTGTGATTCACCTTGAACAAAAATCAGTGTTTTTGTCTGTGTCTCTCATGTTCGGTTGACCAAAAGGACACTCTACCAAAAAACCTGGTGTCTTCCTTTTAAGAAGCTTATTTGCCAGTTTAGTAGCGAAGTGAGTGGATTGATTTTAAAAAGGTTATAAAGACTGTACACGGCGTTCTCACTAAGAATGAACCACCAGTAGTTTCTGCATGTAGGAGTTGAGCCACTTCTGTCTCTCCATGGCGGTGAGGAGTTTGCTCTTCTCTCTGAAGGCGGCGTCGTCGGCCACCACCATGTTCCTCTTCATCAACCCGGCTCCCCGAGACGCCCACTCACCAGGCCACACCTTCTCCACACTGGGAAGACACAAACCCAGGCCTAGAAATCACTCGGGTCTAGACAATGACTATAAAACAATCCGGATTCCTTGAAAGCAATGTGGGAGGAACTTGGGTGACTGTGGGACCGTCGCTGTGATATATCCTCGGTGAAGACTTTTGGTGACTTTCACTTGAAGTGACAGAATATGTGGTCTAACAGGCTGAGAAAATTCATGATGTGTGAAACCCTTTAAAAACCCATTGTATAATTACAAAAATATATGGTTATCATAAAAATTAAGCTTTTCCTCATTCCTGAAAAGTTAACATTTTTGGAGTTAAAAGGTTTTCACCCACCAGCAGCGATATATTAATAATTAACTATCTTTTTATGGCCTTTTTTTTTTTAAACTTTGCAAAGTTTAGTGTTTCAGCAATCAAATGAACGCAAACACCAAATTCATAAAACAACTAAAACCAAGAAGACACCACAAGATAAAAAATAACAATAGAAAGTAACAATATAATGGTAAAAATAATATGATGATACTGAATTAGCTAGCCCAAGCTCCTCAGGCAGGTTGTCCGGATTGCTAGGAGTAGAAAACAACGAGGGGAGAGACTACTAGGAGCAGAAAACAAGGAGGGGTCAGACTGCTAGGAGTCAGAAATTAAGGACGAGAGACTGCTCGGAGTAGAAAACAAGGAAGAGTCAGACTGCTAGGAATAGACGACAAGGAGGGGACAGACTGCTAGGAGATGGGGTCAGACTGGCAGGAGTAGAAAACAAGGATGACGGACTGCTAGGAATAGAAAACAAGGAGGGGACAGACTGCTAGGAGTAGAAAACAAGGAAGATGGACTGCTAGGAATAGAAAACAAGGAGGGGACAGACTGCTAGGAGTAGAAAACAAGGAGGGGGCAGACTGCTAGGAGTAGAAAACAAGGAAGATGGACTGCTAGGAATAGAAAACAAGGAGGGGACAGACTGCTAGGAGTAGAAAACAAGGAAGACGGACTGCTAGGAATAGAAAACAAGGAGGGGACAGACTGCCAGGAGTAGAAAACAAGGAGGGGTCAGACTGCCAGGAGTAGAAAACAAGGAGTGCAAACAAGGAATTTTCAGTGACAGACATGTTAGTACATGTTACACACTTATGTAAATTAAATTCATGCGGCCAAATAATGGCCCCATGAATTTTAACATCCATTTTGCATCCCTCCTGGTAAACATGTTTGATTTGATTAGGGATTCACAATGGCGTGAGTAAACCCTTTTACCCTCTCTCTGTAGTTACCTTGTCTCAGCCTCCTCTGGGGCCGACAGCCATGCCTCCCGCATCAGTCCCGCCTTGCTATTGGCTGCCGCTCCAAGGCTTGGCAAGGCTGACATCATTTGGATGCTCCAGTCACGGAGAGAGATGGAGGGGAAGAGGACTTCCCAGTCATCCTGTTTGGGTCCCTCTGAACCATCAGGGCCTCTGGAATACGATATGAGGAAAGTGAAATGATCTCTTGGGAAATTAAGTTGTTGCAGCAGCAAGAAAGGAAAGCAAAGAAAAAAACAATATGAAAAAGAATATGGCAAAGGTGAGGCATTTGAAGATAACGCAACTCACAGTTACGACACTAGCATATATTAAGTAGAAATATATGAATAAAAAGTATAGCATACTAAGAAGAAAATGAAAAATTACAGAAAATATATGCAATATATAACAAATGAGAAAATCATGAAGAGAACAAATAGGTGAATTTATCGCATATACATATATTAACAGGTCTATAGGCCATACATAGAAAGTGGCTAGATGGGCAGTTGTGCATTGTAAAACCAAAGATCAAAGAGATAGGAAGAAAGGTTAGTCAGACAGACAGTCAGTCAGTCAGTCAGTCAGTCAGACAGACAGACAGTTAGCTGCTACCTGTGTAGCAGGGCAGTGGAGGGAAGCCAGTCAGTCAGTTTGTTTATTGGCTCAATACTCAGGTCATTTCTTGAAGGATAATTCCATCCACAGTGAATGTTCAGCTCAGCATGCCCTCTCTCCCTTCTAAAAAATCCAGTGGATTTTTACATGCTATTATCAGTGAAGCAGTTGTCATCTAACCCAACGTTTCTCAACTCCTAGTCACTTTGATTCAACTCCAATATCAAAACCAAATTTGATAGATAGGAGATATGTGCGCCTTCAAAATTTATGCCACCAATGAAAGCATTAAAAACAGTTTTGTGAATTCAAAAAAAAACTGAAATTAATACGAGATAGTGAGTTGCTACCTGAGGGGTAGTCGAGGTCGAGGGAAGCCAGAGGTCACCGGAGTCATACCCAGAATGCAAAGCAGCAGGAAGGAAGCACGAGGAAACGCGGGCAGCTCGGACATCCTGAAAACACAAAGACGCCACCCTGGTTTGTTTAAACTCTGTGTTGGAACTCAGAAATGGACATGATGATTTTATTTCTCAAGAGCAACTTGCGACAAAGCTAGATTCTTTTCCAGACCATGGGGAACAATGTTAATGCGTTGACTCCCAAAAGCATTTGGCAATAAATTGGTATGGATGCACGTACATTGGTGCCAATTGTGTGTATAATCCAAAGAGGTCTGATGATCAAAAGCTGGACCTGCCAGAATGAAATACAATGGGGATGGACAACAGTTTATCTATCTATCACCTTAAAATGCTCAACAACACACAGAATAACATTATTTTGATTGAGAAACCGGCCAGAATGTTCGTACATCACTTAGCAACATCGGTGCCAGGTGCAGGTGCAGTCTTTTTTGTTTTAGTACATTATATACAGGTTCATCAACTGGAATAAAACCTTTGTGAAGCAAAGTGTTGCCGAAACATCTATCCTTGGGAAAAAAACAGAGAGAAAAATGCCAAAGGACAGGCAAAGGGAGTACAACAGCAAAATCCCAAAGCAGTCTCTGAAAAACTCTCTTCAAGACTTTTGATTTTCAAAGATGGAATCAAATTAAAAGTAAATAATAATAATAAATTGAACTAAAATAAGTAACGGAAACTTTATACCACACTTTATCTTTATTCCGATTTCCCAGTTTCTTTTAGAATATTTAAAAAAAAATTTCAGTGTGTAAAAAAAACAAACTGTCAGCAGCTAACATTTCCATGCTGGCAAATGAGGAAATGAGAATTATTATGAGAGAAAAAACAACAATTTTGAAGATGGGATCACACCGTTGTTTGATTTCTTACCTGGTCATCAGGTGGATATGACAAGAGTTGGTAGCAGTAAGCAGCCTCTTTAGGTTCAGTGTCAAAGGTCAAAGGTCAGCCTTCACGCAAGCAGAGAGGATGGAAGCTAACCACAGCGTCGGGACTGAACCCTCTACTTAATCCCAGCTACCGTCTGTTTCTGCTTTTCTCTTATACATCTGCTAATTATTTCTACCACTGTCTCTTCGAAACAAAAAGAAGTTGTTTGGATAAAAACCGTTAGATCTCCACTTATGTTTTTTCGTGTTCGGATTGCTCGTTGCTAGCGTTAGCAGCTCTGCGCGGGTCGACAGTTGTTGAAAATCAACAGCCTCTTGTCATACATACTTATATACCCTTGGCTGGCCTTTGCTGGCTTTAAACGCCCCCTACTCACACACACACACACATACACACACACACACACACCCCACACCAGATCAAACTAACTTTGAGTTTTCTGTGCAAGGCTGTGCGACACTACAGAGCACAACGCTAGCGGAAGTGCTGTTAGCTTGTTAGTGTCCCATTTCAAACACACTTAGTCATGCTGCTGTTGTGGAGAGCCAAGGATCATTATATTATTGCTTTGTGTGTGTGTGTGTGTGTGTGTGTGTGTGTACATACACACTCTGTGGCAGATTAAACTAACATATGGTGTTTCTCTCGTCACCGTGGCTGCCTCACTTTTATTCCTAAGTGCTCAACAGCATGCAGACAATATACAATATATATGTTAGGGATGTCCCAATCCAAAAGATCAGAATCAGGGGCCGATAAAGCCATTTTTCATTGATCGTTATCGGACAGGAGAATACGCCCGGTCCAATTCCGATCAATTGATTTGCCATCTTCTATCCAATTTATGTAAACTGTCGTAAAACTTAGGTGCTGCAAATAGACACTCTCCATTGGTGCACGTGTGGTACATATTTACAAATGAACAAAGCTCGAGTGCTGAAATGTCGCCCGTGTGGAGGTACTTCAAGTTGGAAACCGAAAGCAGCCCAGCAGCGATCTACAATGTTTGCAACAACAGTATTTCAAGAGGCGGTAGCAACAGAGCATCGTACAACACAACAAATCTAATATGACACTTAAAGAAACACCATGTTAAAGAAAACGGCAAGTTCTCGCAGGTGACCAGTCCGGCTAATGCACCGAAGTAGGCTTTCGCCATCTTATTGAATATCTGGAGCCACGTTATGTCCTACCCTCTTGACATTACATTGCAAATTCTTTACCAGAAGTTTTCAGCAAGGTTCGTGACTACCTAGCAGGTTGCTTAACAGATATAGCTGCCATTAGTTTCACTACTGACATTTGGACCTCAAGTGTTTGCCCTGTGTCACTCCTTAGCCGTATGGCACACTGGATTGACTCCAGTTTCAATTTCAAACATGCCGTATTGCATGGCAAAGAGTTTCGCGGGTCTCATACAGCCGAGCATATAACACAGGCAACTGAGGAGATGCTGGACATGTGGAAAATAGACCAAAAAAACGGGTCCATGTCGTGTTAAGGGACAACGCAAGAAACATGAAAAAAAGCTATGGATGCGTCGCGCACAAGCTGCAGCTGGTGGTACAGGAGGGTCTGCTCTCTCAGCGTGGCATCACAGCAAGGAAGATTGTAGGGTACTTTAAAGCATTCGTAACTGGCCTACTCGCGGCTGGAGGATATCCAGGTGGACATGAAAATCCCCAAGCGCCTGCAGCAAGATGTCCATCACATCGATTGAGAGCCTCCTGGAGCAGAAACGGCCTCTCAGCGCTTATGCTGCTAACCACAACCTTCCAGCTATACTGAATGCCAACCAGTGGGCACTAATGTAGAAGTCTGCCATCGCTTTAAAGCCCTTTGAAGAACTGACAAGGCAGATGAGCGCCCCGTCTGCCACAACAGCTGATGTTATCCCTGCAATAACAGTACTGAAATGTCTTCTTACTCGAGAGAGAGCGACAGTGACCAGGGGATGAAGACTATGAAGAGCACACTTCTGGAGGCGGTGAACCAGCGCTTCAGCCAGGTTGAGACTGAGCCACCCTACTGCATTGTGACTATGGTGGATCCCAGATACAAACACAGGCAAGTCCAATTAAATACTAATTTGTGGCCTACATTTTTGAATGCTGAGATAAAAAAAGAGAGAAAAGGCACCACATGGAAGTACTGCAAGCATCAGCCTTTGCATTGTCTTTGATGAGATCTTAGAAGAGTCTGAGATGGAGCCAGGAGGCCCAGCAACCATCTGCACTTCATCAGGTGCAGACCTGCCTCTTGGAGCAAACAATTTTGAGGTCTGACGATCCACTCCAACACTGGAAGGTAAATGCAAAATGATTTCCCTCCCTGGCTGCTATTGCATGCTGCTTTCTTTCTCCCCCATGCACAAAGTGTGGACAGTGGGAGACTTTTCAGCGCAGCCTCTAACATCATAGAGGAAAAGAGGAACCGTCTCTCTGTGGATAGGGCTGAGATGCTCATCTTCTTAAAGAAAATCTTCATTTCATTTTGGAGTGAGGACACTTTCTAATGCTTGATTGACAAAGAAACTGCTCTGTAGGCGAGGTCCAGTGTTGGATGGAGTACTGTCAGATCTCTGTGACAATGCAAACTATTGCTTCATTCTGAGGAATATTGGTATATAGCGACTCAATATCAAAGGTGACTACTGTGAGAGTATAAGTATCAATGGATCTGCTCTGTAGTTTGTTAATGAGGTCTGCTGAGTCTCGATTGTAGGAGGGAAGAGTCTGTACAAGTGCTTTCAAAAATTCATCATCATCTTGTGAAAGTGGTTCTAGAGGAGAGTTGTTGCCTGAGACTATGGGGCGGCCTGGTACAGGAAATTTATCTTTGTGAATTTTGGGTAATGTGTATATAACTGGGATGCAGACGTTCTTACGAATCAAAAATCTCTTGTCTCTGTCGTTGATTTCACTACTTTGTAGGTCCCGTGTGACTGCCTGTTCAATCTCAGTGTTCACAGGCTTGTTTCAGTTTCAGCCATTGTTTTGCATGTGTGTTAAAAACCTTGAACTCTGTTAGTTTTTTTTTATTTCAGATGGTAATGCATTCCACAATTGTATACCTCTTACTGAAAAGGATGACTGACCAAATGTTGTTTGCTGCGTTTTGCTGCTCTACAATTTCCACTTGCTGCACCCCTAGTTCTGATTCCACTGTCTTGTTTGTTTACCAATTGACAGAGTATTTCTGGAACAAGATTGTTTACACACTTAAAAATAAGTTTTATAAATGAAAAGTTTACAAAACTGTCAAAACTGAGTAGATTGTATTTCTGTAGAATTAGGCAATGGTGCCATCTAACTGATTTCTGATACATCAGTTTCAATGTCTGTTTATATAATGACCTAATGGGTGTAATTGTTGTTTGGGTGGCCTGGTCTCAAACGGTTATACAATATGATCAATGAGAAAATATCACACACAGCAGACATTTCTTTTGAAAGCATTTCTGTTGCCATCTGAGGGGTTTTTGCTGACGTGTGTAATTGTGTCATCTGCATACATTTGACAGCTAACTCTTTTGCAGCTGTCAGGTAAATCATTTATATATAAACTAAAAAGTAAGGGGCCCAGAATTGAACCTTGTGGAATGCCCATTTGGCAAGTTTGGACAGATGACTGGATAGAGTTTATTCTAACACACTGCTCTCTGCATTCAAGATAAGATCTAAACCAAGTTACTGCATCATTTGAGAAATTAAATTTTTGGAGTTTATTTAAGAGAATTTCATGGTTCATGGTATCAAATGCTTTTTTAAAGTCCAAAAATACTGCTCCCACTACACTGCCTTCATCTAATGAATATTTTATAGTTTCAGTGAGGTAACAGTTCGCCAACTCTGTTGAATACCTTGGTCTAAACCCAAATAGTTTTTTGGGTGCAGAAAATTATTACTTTCAAGATAATTAATAAGTTGTTTAGCAACATGTTTTGTGTAGAATGTACCAATCTCCTACACAAAACTGCCAAACTTGGCCACATATCTTTTAAGATTACCTACCATTTAGCTTTAGAGCTGCTACAAGTTCTCATTTTCTCACTTTTGAGATAATGCTAGTCACCTACTATCACTCAGCATAGTGTATGCTAAAGTGTTAGCATGGAGCACTGGAGTGTGTAACAATCTACCGGGGACACATGGATGATTTTGGCATGTATATTCACATCACTTAATGGGTAAGTTGACCAATGTACCTCAATGTAACCTCTCTCAAAAACTCTGTATTCCTTTAAGGGTGTAACAGACTTTCTGCACTACCTGATTAAACCTGCAGATGCCCCCACTTTGCAATAACTATTAATGCAAACAGGGAAACAAAACAACAACCATTTCACAGGGAAACAAAACAGTTGAACTTGGCCACAGTCTGGGCCTGTTGTTAGGTCTGGTTTGTGCTACATTCCTGCGGATCTGAGTGGGAGTGTGTCTGTGACGTGTGTTAGGGGAGCTGTCATCCCGCTGCAGCATCTAGACAAGGTACATTGTGTGTGTGTGTGTGCATGTGCATGTGCGTGTGTGTATGCAGCCGTTGTGAGCTCATGTCTGTGTATCCTCATGCATATTTGTATCGCCTTGTACATCTGATATGTATCTGTGCAAGTTTGTGTAGTGTGTGTGCGCTGTGTGTAGTACATGCACTCTTAAAAAAAAGGCTTTATATCATACCAGAAGACGGTTCTTTAGGCCGTACTAGAACCCCTTTTGGTGCTATAAGGAACCCTTTTAGGAAGGTTTGTTGTACCATACTCAAATGGTTCTACATGGGACCCTTATATTGCTGCAAAGAACCCTTTAAGAAAGCATTAAATGTTCCAAACCAGCAGTATTAAAAGGGCTTTCTAAGAACCTCGCTTTGTTCCTTATTCTGATTTGTCAGTGTTTTTTTTGTTGTTGTTTTTTTTTTTAAAGCTGTGCAATGCATTTTCATGTTAAGATCTTACCAGTCTAAATCACAAAGTGGGGCTACAATAGAGAAGAATGTCACATCTCATTTGCTCAAATGAAATTCTGAAAACAGTTACCTATTGCTGCTATTTGGGGCTGCCAATGTGCATTGTGCAGCTTTAACAAATCAGACGGTTCTTTACAGTCTTTACCGTTCTATATAGAACCATTACCCTTCCCTAAGGTTCCTTGAACAAATCCTTGTTTGTCTGTGTGCAGTGTAAGTAGGATTTCTCATGAGTGTGTGCATTCGTCAATGTCTCCACGCAGTCTCGTCTGTATCGATCAGTCCTGTGTCTGTGGCCTCACATTAATGCTGACCGCATATGCATCCTAATTGATGGGGCATCCAGAAAATATGAGGCAATGGAATTCAGTTATCCTGGCAGAGAAGCCTGACCAGACTATAGAATAATAAAAAAAAAAAGTTTAATCTGCCAATAATAATAAGAGAATTACTAGCAATCGTGATGAAATAATGGGTCTGGATTTGTCTTGGCATAGCAAAAGTAAACCTGATAGTTTGATTTTTTATTGGATTTAGAGGGAATTAGGGATTTTTTTGGGGGGTGGGATTACTTACATAAATAATGTCAATGCACATCGAAGGAAACAAACCAAGAGTTAGTTCTGCAAAAGCGCATAGAGTCAGAAACAGTGTGAGCTAAAGCCAAAGACCTACATTAAACAAGAAAACACGATAATCAGACTGTGCTGCATCCTCTCCATACATAGCAATTGCTATTGATGGAAAAACGTGTACTTGTATGTACACAGACAACCAAATTGTCATTACCATTATGCCGACCCAAGTCAAAGCAATCTAATATCACATTTCCTGGTCTCGCAAGCACTAGGGAAGGTAGGAGTTCTGATATTCTTGTGCATTTCCTTTCTGAAGTCCAGAAGCCTAAGTGTTTCTCATCATGATAATTGGTGTTAAAGCCAATCTTCACTACATAGTTGAACCTTTCTATTCCCAAGTACTCAGGCAAGGTGCTAGTCACCATTAATTGATTTATTACAGTGAATTACTGGTCTAAATTTAGTGCAAAATGTTCAAATATTTACAGTAAGCAAATGCATTTCAGAGCACTTTGGACAATCCAATTTGCAGTTGCAAATTCTCTCTGTCTCTGTCTTTGTCTCTCTCTCTCTCTCTCTCTCTCTCCCTCCCCTCCCTCCTTCTGCATCCTGTCTGTACTAAACAGGAAGTTCAGCACAAGGGCATGAGTAGTTCAACGCTCATTAAAAACACATTAAGACCATTCAGTCCAACAGAATAAGTAGAGGAGGCTGTGAGGTGCTGTTAAAGGGCTGTGCGCTGGATCAATACCATGTCGCTTTGCTGTCCCTCACATGCCTGCTGAGATTGATATTGAGGCCAATCGGCCTGATGGGGGCAATATAATTAAAGGTTAAAATTTCAAACTTTGAAATGCCATAACTCCTACACCGTTTTTTTCTGATTTACATGAAACTTGGTACACATATGCAGCTGTCCTTACTTACATATACATTTTCCTTGAGGACCCTCAAGGTCTGCCTGGAAAGTTTTTTTTTTTTAGATATTTTAAATTTTTTGATAAACACAAATTTGACAAATTTGCACCAAACTTTCAGCATAGCATTAATGGACCAAGATACATAAACTATGTATAAACAAACCATTTGGATGAACAGTATGGCCACTATTAATCAATGAAGTTGAAAATGGGCGTGGCTTAACACAAAAATCACCATAACTGCATGCCCCTTGGTCCATTTATTAAGGGATGTATTTAGACCATGTCCTCAAAATTTCATTGAAATCAACCAATAGGGGCAAAGGCCAGAAAACTATCTCCCAATCCAGCTGAAGCCAATGAATACCACTAGCAGTAATGAGGAATGCTAACCATGCTACATCACATTTTAGCCTTGCTGAGAGATGAAAAGATAAATCTTATCTCTTTAATGTTACATGGTATATCTTTAATGTTGGTGATGATGATGATGATGATGATGATGCTTTTGTTTCTCTTTCTGTCTCTCTCTCATACAGACCAGAGTCAGGGGCGTGACCCACAAAGGCTGTTCCCATCAATAGGAAAGCTCCATTGCACAGGACAGTAACACACGCACACACACACACACACACACACACACACACACATATACACACACACACACACAGTGGACAGGTAGACAGACAAACTATGCTGACATAGAGGACTGAACCTGTGACTGACAGATCTAGACCCTGCTCCTCTGTCAGCCATGTTGTTGAAGAGGATACTGCACATTACTCTGGTGGTTGGTGTCTTACTTGTCCTCATGCTCGCCAGTCAGACCGTCCAGAGGAGACACTTCCTGCCCACCAGTGGGAAGACTGGTGAGGGATGAGAAGTATTATTATTATTATTATTATTACCTCCGCCAAGGAGGTTATGTTTTCGGTGCCGTTTGTTTGTCTGTTAGCAGGATTACGGAAAAACTACTGGCCCGATTTTCATGAAACTTCGTGGAAGGGTGTAGCATAGACCCATTACATTTTGGAGCAAATCCGGATCCGACTCACGAACAAGCAATAATAGTCCAGGCATTTTACCCAAAAATGTGGGTCAACCTCTCACAAATTGCAACAAAAACAAACTCAATGGATTTTGTGTACTCAGTATGTTCTGAATGAGAGAAAAAAAGTCCTAAGGAATTATATGATGTTTGGAAAATCACCTAAATATGATCCTACCAAAACTTTTTTTACAATGTAAGTCTATGGGAGGACTGTTCAAACCATGCCCACTTTGAACTTACTAATTAACTACTCTTTCATAAGCTAGAAACTCCATTCAAACTTTAAACGGGTCACCACTTTTAGTACTTTATTACTCTTATTCAGCTTTTTGATACCTTTTGTACTTTTTGAGAAATCGCAGTTTAAGTTTTATACTTTTTTCAACCTTTATAATGGGATCCTATGGAGCCAGCCTACAGTGCATGATGTCACACATGACCTTGTTTTTTCATAACTTTGACATGTCCCCTTCATGAAATGGATGGTCATAATTTTTCTTTTTACTACAAAAGTCATTAAATTCATCAATGAAGTGATGCCCTGCCCTGAAAGAGGGAGTACCAAGTTAATCCCATGTCATTTTCTACCTACTGGTTGTATTTACATCATATTTGCACTGATGTAAATACATCAATAGGAAAAGCTCCATTGCACAGGACAGTAACACACATCAATAAGTGATGTGTCCTGGGACACATACAAAAATGTATTATACTAGCAAAAGAAAAAAAAAGCAGTAGTTTAGAATCAAAAGTAGTTTCTTATGTCTATAGAGGTTTATTAAAAAGGTTTATTAAAAGTTTTTAACAGAAAAAATGTATCAATCAGTTTGATATGTTCCATTTAGCTACAATTTTAAAGGCCTTGGTGAAAAGTTGCTGAGTATTACTTCAAGATAAAGATATTCATTCTGATCTTGTTTTATATTTCAGTGTTGATTGAAGTGTAATTGCTAGATTTGTATTTAAATGAATGTGTTTTACAATTGTTTACTTACATACGCCCATATTCTGCATGGCTGTATTGGGACAATGTTTGGGCCAAAAAGGCGTATTTCACTCTTTTGCCATTTTTAAAAAGGTTAACAAATATAATTCAACTTAAACTGTAGCAGTATTGTTTTTATAGTAATGCTCAATCTGATAAAAAAGAAAAAGTTAAAATATTGTGCTTAGTATGTGGTAACAGCAGCTGATCCAAGTTTGATCAAAATTTGTTTTGGCTCTCCTGTAAAATCTACTATAACGCACTTACGCCCCTTTGGCTCCAAGCCCTCGAAATATGGTTTTATTGTGAATCAGCACCATAAAGTGCAGTCATAGGTGGAAACATCAGACAGACACATTTCCAAAGAACAATTATTTTGCTTGCATTAGTGAAATCATTCATTTATTCATTCATTTCATTCATTCATTTCATCTAATCCTCCTGGCCATTTTCAAATCCACCTGCTTTCAATTAAGTGTTTTGAGAGGGAGAGAAGAGGAAACATAAGAGACAGCAGAACACATTGCATCACAGGAACCGGAAATGTTCTTATAGACTGTACTTGCAGAGCTGTGGTAACAAAGAAGCCCTTTGCTTGTTTGTATCAAACTACATCGTCAGTGCAGCACCTAAGAAACTCAAAGACCAAGATTCCATTATATTAGCAGGTGGATTTGAAAATGGCCAGGAGGTCAGGACGGTTAACCACACAGGTGTCTACTGCCTGCCTGAGTTGTACAGCACACAAGAGGAAGCTGACACCAGAATGGTGCTGCATGCAATTCACCTCTCTGACAGATATCAAAACATCATCGTGAAAAGAAATGATACAGATGTACTTGTGCTGCTCATTTACTATGTCAGTCGAGGGTTAGGGTTAGGGCTATTAAAACTGCATAGGCGGAATTGGGTGCTTTTGACTGGGGTCCCCCAGGACCCCAATACATTGGTATCTTTAAAAACCACTAATTAAAACAGAAACAGAAAACAATGATATGAAGTCATTAGGAACAAATTGATTGACAAAGTCATGAAAAATTGGAATGATAGAATAAAAACACCTGTGAGATATGACAAAAAGTATAGCTCTGGGGTCTGCGGGTACCCCAGTCGGTAGGATTAAGGTTAATTACAAAATAAACTCAAAATTGGATTTCTCATCCCCACAAACCCCTGAAATGTGGTATTATATATGATTGTAGAAGGGTTTGATGTATAATATGTGTATGTAGTGTTAAAGTTGTGTGAACTG
The DNA here is from genome assembly GCF_046629955.1 of Centroberyx affinis. Classification (NCBI taxonomy): domain Eukaryota; kingdom Metazoa; phylum Chordata; class Actinopteri; order Beryciformes; family Berycidae; genus Centroberyx; species Centroberyx affinis. Next base: position 41,947 of record NW_027281377.1, read on the forward strand.
TCACAGTTTTAAAATGGGTGAATTTAGTAAAAAGTACAGCCTGTACAGTCTGCTAGAGTGTGTTATGACATCACGCACTGTAGGCTGGCTCCCATTATAAAAGCTGAAAAAAGTATAAAACTTAAACTAAAAAGTACAAAAGGTATCAAAAAGCTGAATAAGAGTAATAAAGTACTAAAAGTGGTGACCCGTTTAAAGTTTGAATGGAGTTTCTAGCTTAAAGTATGAAAGAGTAGTTAAGTGGGCATGGTTTGAACAGTCCTCCCATAGACTTACATTATAAAAAAAGGCTAAAAAGGCGTTTTGGTAGGATCATATTTAGGTGATTTTCAAAACTTTCCCTTCATACAATTCCTTAGGACTTTTTTTCTCTCATTCAGAACATATTGAGTACATAAAATCCATTGAGTTTGTTTTTGTTGCAATTTGTGGGAGGTCAAGTTATATTATTACTGGACTATAATAGCACAAACCTTGACGGAGGTCTGCACTCTCTGAGTGCCCTTCTAGTTATTATTATTGTTAGCATTAGCATTAGCATTATTGTCTGAACCAATGTCACAAGACAACATCATGTACTATAGCGATCAAAGTGATAATTACTGTTTATCATTATTTTTTGTTAGTAGCACTAGCAGAATCATTAGTATAGACACAGTAGTAGTAGGAATATTAGTGTTGTAGCTGTAGTAGCAAAAGTGCATTGTTTTAGGATTAGTATAACTATTACCTATGGAAGCCGAGAACGGCCGTGCTTGCAATTATTTTTTTTAATGCTGTTATCTCGAGATCAGGAGTTAATTATCTCGTTATCTCGAGAAAACGAGCTTTGTTATCATGAGATAACGAGATAATCAACCCGTTATCACGAGAAAACAAAATGTCGTTTCCTCTTATTACTTATGTTTATCAGAGATCAGGAGTGCCATGCCAGCATGCATAGATGGCGTCTTGACAACTGTAGCAACTGATTTAAGCTGAAAATCGTAAGTGCACTACACATTTATGCCTTGACTTACTGTTCAGTTATGAATCCTCCCCGACAGTCATGACAGTGATCTTGAAGGCTGAAATCAGGTGTGATCAAATGATCAGACACTCATTTTCGAGTTTTCTCGTGATAAATTATCTCGTTATCTCGTGAAATCGGCCTTTTGTTTTCTCGAGATAACGAGATAAATTAACCCGTTATCTCGAGAAAACGAGCTTTGTTATCTCGAGATAACAAGATAATTAACTCGTGATCTCGAGATAACGGCATTAAAAAAATAATTGCAAGCACGGCCGTTCTCAGCTTCCGTAATTACCAGAGGTAGCCAATATTTTTTCCTTAAATGTATCTGAATTTCATAATTTTTAAACAGTTCTGACAGTTATGTTATAAACAGTAAAGTATTTACTGGGAGAAAGCCATTATAGTAAGGTTTGAATTGTAAATAGTAATTTTATATTAGCCAAATTTCCCATGTGAAATGGAAGTTAAAGAAAATGTTAAACTTGAAACTATGACAGAGTTTACAGATTCTTCATTATATTTTTTGTATTTTGAAAACGCAAATTACATAGATTTTATTAAAAACATGGTAACCCTTTAAATTACAGGCCATTAATTACATAGTATGACTGGAAATAACTAAGTAATAACCAACCTGGGAAACCAACCTGTACAAAATGTATTTATCTGCACACATGTAATTGGGTCGCAGGGTGGCCGCAGGGTGGAGACTCCCAAGCTGGACAGGTGGAGCCTGCCGAGCCCCAGGCCGGGGGGGCGGAGCCTGTTTTGCCCAATCCCATGGCGGCACAGAGGTAACACAGTGAAGTTCATGATTCTGTATCGCAAAATTGGCAACATGTACAGTATATATACTGAAGCTGTCTGTTTTACACAATTGTCCGATTGCTATTAAGGACTGGCTGGATGGACTGGACTAATAACGTTCTACAGCTTAACACAGATAAGACTGAGGTTCTTATCTTTGCATCTGACAGTATTGTTTCCAAGGTTACTCAGTGTAACCTTGGAAAAGTTATTATTATGTACTGGGTCCCTTTCCTCATCCGTCTAGTCTAACCTGAGAAATCTTTGTCTTATTTTTGATCAGGCTATGTACTTTGATCAACATATTAAGTATTGACTAGTACATGTTTTTACCACTTAAGAAACATTGCCAAACTCTGGTCTGTTGTGTCATAACCTGAGTTGCAGATGATTATTAATATTCATGCTTTTATATCATCCTGCTAGGACAGCTATAATTCCCTTTTCACATGCCTCAGCCTCGTCCCTGGACCGTCTAAAAATGGTCCAGAAAACTGTTGCAAGGTTTTTGACCAGGTCCAGCAAGACATCTCACATCACACCCATTTTAGCTTCTGATGGCTTCTGATTTGATGGCTTCCCATCAAATTTAGGATTCAATTTAAAGTTCCTGTAATTACATATAGAGCCCTGCATGGTCAGGAAGCTGTGTACATCTGTGACCTCCATCCCTACATTACAAGCACGTCACTTAGGTCTTCTGGCCAGGCTTACTGGTTGTCCCTCGCTCTAGACTTAAAACTTATGTGATGTGACGTGATGAGAGTTCATTTAAACTCTTTGTTGTGTTATGTTTAATATCAACTCTTTTGCTCTATTCTTATGTATAATCTACTTTCCATTGCTCCATATGCCTATATGACCCCTCCATGTTGTTCTGCTCCTATCATTCTAAACCCTCCTTGTTGTTGTGCTCCTATCGGACTGACTCCTCCTTCTTGTTCTGCTCCTATCGGACTGACGACTCCTTGTTGTTCTGCTCCTATCGGTCTAACCCCTCCTTGTTGTTCTGCTCCTATCAGACTGACCCCTCCTTGTTGTTCTGCTCCTATCAGTCTAACCCCTCCTTGTTGTTCTGCTCCTCTCAGTCTGACTCCTCCTTGTTGTTCTCCTCCTATCGGACTGACTCGTCCTTGTTGTTCTGCTCCTATCAGTCTAACCCCTCCTTGTTGTTGTGCTCCAATCGGACTGACCCCTCCTTGTTGTTCTGCTCCTATCAGACTGACTCCTCCTTGTTGTTCTGCTCCTGTTGGTCTGACTCCTCCTTGTTGTTCTGCTCCTATCGGACTGACTCCTCCTTGTTGTTGTGCTCCTATCGGTCTAACCCCCCCTTGTTGTTCTGCTCCTGTCGGTCTGACTCCTCCTTGTTGTTCTGCTCCTATCGGACTGACTCCTCCTTGTTGTTCTGCTCCTATCAGACTGACTCCTCCCAGTTGTTGTGCTCCAATCGGACTGACTCCTCCTTGTTGTTGTGCTCCTATCAGTCTGACTCCTCTTTGTTGTTCTGCTTCAATCAGACTGAGTCTTCCTTGTTGTTCTCTCCTAGGCCTTGTGGTTGTGCTAACCCCTGTATTTCAGACCTGGGGCTGTCGGACTGGTTTAGCCAACGTTACAATCCTCAACAACCACTCATCCTCAACACAACCGACAACAAGTTAACCAGCAATGCTCTCAAATGGTGGCTGGTAAGGACAGAAAGTACTGACGCTGTTAGTAATACTGTATTGTTGCCATTACTGGTACTATTAACCAGTGTTGTCGGATGATCATAAACCGGATAATCCAGTAACGAGTAACGAGCCCATTTAAATTTCAGTAACTGTAATTGCGTTATTAATTTGAAAAAGTAATTAGTTACATTACTAGTTACTGCCAAAAGTAGTGTAATTACAGTAATTAATTACAGTAAATTACAGTAGTTACTTTGTAACGCGTTATTCCCAACACTGCTATTAACATTACTAATATTATTTTATCTAACATGACTTTAACGCCACAATCACTGCTGTAAAGTAGTAGGCTTAGGAGAACTGTATTAGGGGCCTGTGCACTATCTCTGAGTTCACCATGGGGTGTTGGTTAGAACACACTGGAGACTTGTGATACAGTTGACTTGTCTTTACTTTAGCAACTTTGATGAAGCACAACAGCACAGTAGGGAACATGCTTAACTGGGCACTAGATATGGGTATACATGTGGTAGTTTGTCAGTGGCACACATAAACTCTCCCACACCGGGGAAATCAGTAAAAATCCAGTTCAGTTATTGAAGGGAAACTGGAGCTGCATGTCTCTTGCATCATCAACGGAAAATCACACTTCTTCTCCAGGATCATTGTGGGTGAAGACTTGTTTGTTTAGGCCAAAGGAGGCACAACATGGGCTACATGTCATCCCAAATGGCAGCACCTGTCACTCATAGACTTCAGGGTTCTCGTCCCTCTTCATGGTGACCATAGGAATCTCAATGGGGAATCTCAGGTAGGAGGCGTACCTGATGGTACATCTCTTTGATGTCCCCACTGATTGCAACAATCCGCTCTCTGATTCTTAACAAAACCCCGGGGAGGGAGAGGCTGAGGGTAGGGCCCGGGAGTAAGGATTCATTATGGTTGAGCCCCTTATACCAGAAGGAACAGTTGAATACTTCACTATCCCAGAAGAACGTAAATAATGAAAATAGTCCCATTAAATCCATAATTAGCTGTGTGATAAAGTCATGTTAGGAAAAACTACAATCCACCTGCTGTTCAACATGAGGCAGTAGTTTGTCTCTTCACTAGGGATGGGACAATATATCGAAATTCAATATATCGCGATACAAAAATGTGACAATACGTACTGTGGGTCAGAAAAATGAATCTCGATTTTAGCTTCATTTTATTCTGCTGTGGTAATCACAAATGAGACGGCGCAAGTCTCAAGTCAAGGACTTTCAAGGACTTTTCAATGCAATATGGTTTTAATAGGATAAAAACTTGGTTTTCATTTCTAGAATCGGTTTAAACTTCAAATATAGCCGCAAGGGACAACTGGTGGGGTCCAAGCACCTGACGACCTCTGGGGCGAATGTGTCATGTGTCTATCCTTATATATAGTAGTAGATAGGAGTAGATATATATCCTTATATATAGTACTGTCCCCCACCCTCCAGCAGCTCCAGTTGCCCAGAGACAAGCAGCCTCTGGAGGAAGCGATATCGCAGATGTTCCAGATCATCCCCCCACCCACCGTGGACTTCAAGCCCCTCCCCTCTCATTGCCGTAGTTGTGCGGTGGTTGGCAACTCAGGCAATCTGCTACGGTCCAGATATGGCCGGCAGATCGACTCCCACAGTGTCGTGATCCGGTACACGCGCGCGCGCACACACACACACACACACACACACACACACAGTACCCTTATTGTCTCTGATAAATATCATGATCTCGCTCTCCTCCTCCTCCTTCTCCTCAGGATGAACAAGGCTGTGACGCAAGGTTTTGAGCAGGATGTTGGGAATCGGACTACACATCACTTCCTGTACCCGGAGAGTGCGGTGGATCTTGAGCAGGGCGTCAGCCTCGTGCTGCTGCCCTACAAACTGAGAGACCTGCAGTGGATGACCAGCGCGCTGTCCACCGGACACATCACAATGTAATATAGTAATATATTATCTAATATATAGAAATATATATGAATATCTGACCCATAAATATATACAGTATGTATGCTATATACAGTGCGTATGCTAGATATTTAGTACAAATAGAAGAAATTTCACACTACACCTAAACTAAACTACAAAGTTTAATGTCTGTGGAAAAGTGTGTGAGTGCATGTGTGTATTATGGTGTGTGCAGGCATGCATGAATTTGTGTGAATGAAAGAGAGTAAATAACGACAATCATTGTTAGTAATGCAAGTGGAAGAATGTGTATGTGTGTGCGTGTGCTGATCCTAGTCTAGAGCCTAACAAGGCTAACACACTTTCTTCCAGAGGTGGGCTCTGACCTGACTACTAAAAACATTTTTGGATGGCACTACCTTGATAGTCCGAGGCAGACTATTCCATGATAATACTCCTGTATATAAAAAAAGCTCCTAACGGCATTACTATTTACTCCAGCCACTGTGCAAGAGTGTACACTGGCTCTAGCATTATACTCATACTGGGAGTGGACCATCTAACCTAACTTGGCAGCTCAGGTAAACTGGGGCAGTCCCATTTACAACACTGAACATAAGGTTCACCTTGAACTGTTCAACACACAGCTCTACTGGAAACATGTTGACTGCTCTGAATTCCTGAGCCCCACTATGGGTTCTTTTACTATTTCTAATACTACTGCTGCTACTACTGCTACTGCTACTACTACTGCTACTGCTGCTGCTACGACCAGGCAAGGCAAGGCAAACTTTATTTATATAGCACATTTCATACACAACAAAACAAAATGGACAAACAAAGAAAGATACAACTTTGGAGAGGCTATAGCCTATAAAAATGCAGAAGAACAAACACAGAATGAACAAACATATTAGACATAAAAACAAAGATAAAACATTATAAAAAGGCTAACCTGGAGCGATGCAGTTTCAGGTGCTGCTTAAAACAATCAACAGATTCAGCACATCTAACAAATTGGGGGAGATTGTTCAGGAGAAAATGAAGGTATGAAATAACAGTTCCAGTAGTTATGTGCTTAGTTATGTGTTGCTCAATAACAAAGGATGTCACATAACAAAGAGCCTGTAATGTCCATCTCTATGCAGATGACACTATTCTTTATTGTTTTTCACATTCTATACAAGCTGCAACTGCAACACGGCTTTGATGCCTTGCAAAAATCTCTGTTAGATCTTAAATTGGAGTTAAGACTAAGATTAAATTTATGTTATTTTCTAGAGCAAGAGATATTCATTTTAATGACCTTCAGCTCTGTACCTTACAGGTCCCATATTGTGGATAACGGGATTTCCCTTGCCTCTTTGATTATAAAGGAGGTGGATGTGCTATCTAAACATGGTGAAAGTATCAAAACGCACAGTCGCCATCTAAATCCACATAATCCATATTAGAAAAGCAAGCCTCTAAATGAGCTGTTTGGACTTCTGTAACTTTGTGGCATCACAAAGGTTCGCTCATTATCATTTTTGTAAGAAATAATAGGCTAACAAAACGATTTTTTCAAAGTGGTTGAGCGGTTGCCATTGTTTATTTACCAGAGAGTTTTCCCTACCTGTAGCTGCCAGGGATCTGGTGTCTCACATTTCAGTCTTGAAACGGTTAGCCAATCAGAACAGAGGGGTCGTTAATATTAATGAGCCTTAAAGGCACAACAACAGAAACAGCCTGTGCTTGGTTAGGCTCAGAGAGATGCTGGAAAATGAACGTGTAAAAATGGATTGAGAGTGTTTTTGGTTCATGACACCACACAAACGGTTTTTAATGGACCTCAAGACATAAAATAAAACACTGGGAAGTGTAAAATATGGGACCTTTAAATCGCACATGTATTGAACGAGTTCCCCATTATAAATACCTTGGAATTCGGTTGGATGAGAAATTTTCTTTTAAAACACATATTGATATTTTAATTTACAAAATGTGAATGAAACTTGGCAAAACTTGTATCGGTTGTAAAAATGTAGGAGCCCAAAAAATCAAAAATTGTGCAAAGAGTTCACCAGTCCATTTTTCTTTGAAGATATCTGTAAATTTGTATTAACATCACCAAGAATAATAGATTCAAATTTCATAAAATCTTTACAGTCGTTCATTCTGTTTGGGAGGTTTGTAGCAAAACACCAACAAGGAGCGGTCGAGCTTTAGGGTGCAGAATCTCAACCCAGTTAGTCTCTAGTAAGTTAGTAAGTCTCTGACACAGCTATCACCGCAGCCTTGGAACCAGTTGCAATTTTGGTGTACCTCTTTGGTGTATATCTTCTTTTACTGCCGTGTTGTATGTTGGTGTGTGTGTGTGTGTGTGTGTGTGTGTGTGTGTGTGTGCGTGCGTGTGTGTATTCACATATATCAGCATGCCATATACACACATACAGACACATACATAGTAGATTTTAACAAACAATATATTAATTTTGTTCTGTGTGTGTGTGTGTGTGTGTGTGTGTATGCGCGCACGCTCTCAGGACCTACAGGAAAGTTAGAGCCAGAGTGAAGGCTGATAAAGACAAGGTAGGCTCCCTGCAGAATATTCCATTTTATAGTTTGGGTTTGTTAGTTTTATATTCTTTTTGGGGGTTTTTTTTGGGGGGGGGGACTTTATTTTCAGAATTCTAAGGTTAATCTCATAATCTCAAATAAATTTTGTGGCCTTAATCCTCTTCCACGCTTTTTTAAATTGATTTTATTATTTTTATTAAACCGTTTTATGCCTTTTTTATGCTAAATTGTAAAGCACTTTGAGTTGCATTTTGTGTATGAAAGGTGCTATAGAAATACAGTTTATTATTATTGTTATTATTATTATTATTATTATTATTTTATACTGCACATAAAACGATGAAAAGTAAAAACATTCCACATATTTTATTTTTCACAATTAGACAAGTTAGCCTTTTTGATTTTTTCCACAAAGTTTTTATTTATGTTTTTTCCAACAGTGTTTTTTAACAGATAGTTGTAGTATTAGTTTCTGATAATAATAATGTTCTGGACAGAGGAAAGTTAAAACTGTTTTCTATTGTATCGAGACGATCTCTCTGTTACATATTCCATATGTATGGGAAAGACACACCGGCCTGGGTGGCCATGCCTGGGTTCTAATCTATAAAGCACCCGTGTTGGTGTGGTATCACTGATCTTTTGATCTCCACCTGGTCAGGTGCATCAGACGTCACAGGAGTCACAGATAGTAGAGAAAAAAAATAGATTGAACAGACAATGGTAAACAGTCCACTTACATGCATTTTCACATACAAATAAGACCAAAAATATTACAAACTGCTACAGATGAGATAAAACACCAAGTGCTCATAAAAAAAACAAAAAAACAACAACCTGTGACTAAAGAGAAATAAACCAACTGGAAAATATGTGACAACAGCCAGCTAACCCAAACACAGGACTGGATCATCATCAACCCAACTGTGTGTGTGTTTGTGTGTGTGTGCGTGTGTGTGTGTGTGTGTGTGTGTTGGAGATTCTGGTGGTGAACCCAGTGTTCCTTAAATATGTTCATGACCACTGGAATGAGCGTCACGGCCACTACCCGTCTACCGGCATGCTGACCCTGATATTCGCCCTGCACATGTGTGACCAGGTGTGTGTGTGTGTCTGTCATAGTATGACATGGTATAGTATCTGACAGGATAATAATAAAATACTTTTATATGTGTAGTGTGATACAGTACGATTTACCTTATAGTATGTAATATAATCCACTATGATGTAATATGTTAACAGTATGATGTATTAAGAAAGATGTAGTAAGATGCAGTAAGATGTAATATGTTATAGTATGTTATAATATGATTGTAGTATCATGTAGTATAAGTATGTCTTAGGATAGCATGTCATAGTATTTTACTCTACACTATCTCCTATTATTATGTTACAGTATATTGTTGTATGTCATAGTGTATGTCATATGTAGTATTACATGTAAGTTAAGTAAATTATATAGAGTGTCATAGGATGTATGTGTTATGACTGGCTCCTACATCACAACAAAGAAGGCAGACACACAGATGTGCTATCACCATAGTAACGGCCTCTAAGGATCATGGATATTGTAGTGTTTGGTGCCGTTTTAAACACGGAAGCGACAGAAAAAACACGATTCAGCACTAACGAGGTTGAAACATTTATAACCGAGGATCATCACAGCAAACTTTTATATCGTTTTCTGATCTCGGAGACTGAAGTTGTTCTCTGTTGTGTAATATGGCAGTTAAAATCCTAAAGTTAAAATCCCTATAAGTCTGGCGGCTGGTCAAAAATGCTTCCGGAACCGAACGTTTCAACTCTGTTCCCCCTGACAACACTCCGCCCCACTAGAACCTGCAGGAGTAGAGAACAGACATGCCCACAGAGACAACACAAGCCCTGGCAGAGGGAGTTGGGGCCAACACATATGTCACTATATGTTAGTATAGTATATTATGTTCTAGTATATCATAGTCCATCAGTGTTATAGTACATCCTGTCTATGTGTGCAGGTGTCAGTGTTTGGCTATGGTGCTGACCAGCGGGGGGACTGGCATCACTACTGGGAGGACAACCTCAAACGCGGTATGAAGACCGGACACCACAACGGCAAATTTGAAATGCAAGTCATCCAGCGGCTGGCCGAGGAGGGCAAGATCAGCCTGCACCTCTGACAGGCCTACTGAACTACTGACAAGCCTACTGACAAACCTACTGACCTACTGACAGGACTACTGACTGACCTACTGACTGACCTAATGACCTAGTGACAGGACTATTGACTGACCTACTAACAGGCCTACTGACCTACTGACTGGACTACTGACCTACTGACAGGCCTACTGACCTACAGACTGAACTGCTGACAGGTCTACTGACCTCCTGACTGATCTACTGACCTGCTGACCTATTGACTGACCTGCTGACTGACCTACTGACTGACCAATTGATTGACCAACAGACCTACTGACCTACTGACCCAGAGCATCCACCACTTATTGAAGGAGGCCAAGATCCAACTACACCTCCGGCATGACGACAGATTGACAGATTTACAGATGGAAAGATGGACAGCACCACTTTATGCCTTCTCTGACTTCTGGACTGACTGTTTTGTGGGCGGAGCCTGGGAGGGTGTCATACAGAGTTGTATCTTTTATTTCCATTTTTATTTCATTTATCCATCCATCCATTGATTTTAATCTAATCTATCACCAGCCATCCTGATGTTTCTGTCTGGACAAACTCGGGCCCGAACAGTAAATAGGACGACAAGCTGTCACTTCCAATTTTGGAACTGAAGCTATGACACTTCCTGTTTCATCCATATATGGAGCTGGAGGCAGTGAGTGGGAGTAGCCTGTGTTTTTTCTCAGTGCCAGAGGTTCTCCATCCTGATCCACGAAGGTCCAACAGTCTGCAGGTATTCACTCCAACCAACCAGAACAGCAGCAGTGTCAGATTAATTCATAGCAATAAAAACGCCTATTTCAATGAGAACATGGTCGAATATAAGAATGACTCTGGTAAACTATGGCAGTCCCTTAAGCAGCTTGGCTACAGCAAATGATTGAAAACTAAAACCAGTAACATCAGCTTAGACATAGAGAACAGGATAACATCAGAAAATTTCGAATGTAATCGATGCCATTGCTCCTGCTAAGGTTAAATTGATCGCTAGTAAGCAAAAGGCACCATGGAGAAACACTCATTCTGTAAAGGCCCAGAAAAGGGAGTGCCGGAAAGCAGAGCGAAAATGGCGTAAATCAGACCTCCAGATTCACTTTGAAATCTATAAAGAAAAAATACATATTTACAGTCTGAACTTGAAAAGTGCTAGGCAATCATTTTTCTCTGAGATCTTCAACAAGAACAGTAACAATTCAGGCATCCTATTTGCTACCGTTGACAGGTTACAGTAACTAACCCTCCGGTTCCAATATCCCCAGAACTAGTTTCTACCAGCAAATGTAGCAAGTTTGCATGCTTTTTTAATGACAAGATTCAAGGCATCAGACATGCGATTAACTCCTCAATGCCAAACAAAAAAGCACCATCACTGCAGTCTTCCAGAAGTAACTTGGTAGGTATGACACAATGTAATCCCATTGACGACAAAACACTCGAAGAAACTGTGTCCAATCTCAAATCATCCACCTGTTGCCTTGATGTTTTACCCACTAGCTTCCTTAAAACAGTTTTGAGCAGCCTGGTAAAATAACTAATACTTGTAGTTAACAATTCTCTCCAGTCTGGCATTTTTCCAAAGGCTTTGAAAACTGTAGTCATTAAGCCGCTCCTAAAGAAGAGCAGTCTTGATGCAACTGTACTGGATAACTATCGACCTATATCAAACTTACCGTTTTTAGGTAAAGTTATTGAAAAAGTTGTTCACCAACAATTTAGTAACTTTTTAACGCTGAACAATTACTTCGATAACTTTCAGTCTTTTAATGACATTCGCCTGAACAATGACTCACGCAAAGTCTCTGTTCTAGCACTGTTGGATCTTAGTGCTGCCTTTGACACTGTGGACGACACAATTCTATTACAAAGATTAGAAAACTGGGTGGGACTCTCTGGAACTGTCCTTAAGTGGTTCAAGTCATATCTTCATGACAGAAAGTACTTTGTCTCCATTGGAAACTGTGTGTTTGAGCAGATGGCCATGACCTGCGGGGTTCCACAGGGGTCCATTTTGGGACCTCTCTTGAATAAAGTAGACAACCATAATTATGCAGATGACACGCAAATCTACATATCACTTACACCAGGTGACTATGGACCTGTTGAAACTCTGTGTCACTGCATCGAACAAATCAATGACTGGATGAAAATTTTCTCCAACTAAACAGAGATAAGACCGAGATAATTTGGAGCACAGAAAGAAAGACAGAATGTCTGCTCTCACCTTGACTCCCTGTCCCTCATAACTAAGAGTCAAGCCAGAAATCTTGGCGTTTTCCTGGACTCAGATTTAAATTTCAATAGCCACATCAAATCTGTAATTTCGTCAGCTTACTACCATCTAAAAAATATTGCAAGTCAGAGGAATAATGTCCAAACAAGACCTAGTAAGGCTTACCCACACCTTTATTTCCAGTAGATTGGATTACTGCAATAGTCTGTTCTTATGTAATTTATTCAGAACGCCGCTGCCAGGGTCCTGACGAAAACTAAGAAATACGACCACATTACACCAGTTCTAAAATCCTTACACTGGCTAACAGCCACTCAGAGAATTGATTTCAAAATCTTGCTGCTTGTCTACAAATCACTCTGTGGCTCTGGGCCCAAATACATCTCTGACATGCTTGTGCCATATGAACCTTCTAGGACCCTTAGGACATCTGGGGGCCTACTGGCTGTCCCAAGAGTTAGAACAAAACACGGTGAAGCAGCGTTTTGTTATCATGCAACACAGACCTGGAATAACCTCCCAGATGATATTAGACAAGCCCCGACTCTGACCACTTTTAAGTCAAAGCTTAAAACTTTCCTATTTTAACCTGCCTACTCTACCCTGTAATGGCTAAAAACATATCTTTTCAGCTTAGCTTTTAAGTAGCCTTCATTTTAACTGTTTGTTGTGTTCTTTTTTCTTTCTATTTCACTTGATTTGAACTGCACTAGTTTACTTTTTAAGTCTTTTATCTTTTGTATCTCTTGTCTGTACTTACCTTTACTGTATTTTTATTACTCTGTAAAGCACTTTGAATTGCCTCAGTGTATGAAATGTGCTATACAAATAAAGCTGCCTTGCCTTGCCTTGCCTTAGTGGAGAAGCTACCTGGTCAGACAGGGCAGTATGGGGAGAGTTATGTCCTTCAGTACTGCTCTCTGCAAGGGGTTCAAGCTGATGACTTCTCTCTGACAAAGGTGTCTGAGGCAGTTGTACTTGAAAAGCTGAAGAGGCTCAACTCCTCTAAAGCAACTGGTTTTGATAACATCCCAGCCAGGTTCTTAAGAGATGTTGCTGAAACTATGACTCCATTTTATTCCCCTAATTGAATCCTCCCCTTCAATTTTTTCCTTTTTCAACCAGCCTAGGCTATCTGGTAGAGGTGAAGGGTTGTTAGTGATTTCTAAGAACAGTTTCAGTTGCTCAATTACCTCTGTGGGTGAATTTACCACTGTTGAGCTGTTGAACAGTTGAGCTTCACTATTAGATGAAAGATTCAATTGCATTGTCTCATAATGTATAGACCCCTAAAGCCTGGTAAACGTTTTAGACTCCCAAAGATTAAGACATACAGATACAAATTCTCATTTATTCCCTCAGCTATCAACCTGCTCAGTTCACACTCAACATAGGGGTCATGAAATTCTGAGGAAGCTCTCTGCATGTTTTTGCACTTCTTACCACTTTATGTATGTGGATGTGTTTTAAGTACAGTATGTCCATGTTATTGTTTGTATCTTGTACTGTATGTTGCTGAAACCAAATTGCCCTCGGGAAATTAATAAAGTATGAACTGAACTGAACTGGACTCCTTTCACTTACTATGCCCAAATATGACAAGGTATTAATACTTGGGGATTTTAACAGTCATGTTTACTGTCCTAATTCTCTCGCTACTGATTTTTTAAACCGTATCGATTCTTTTAGCCTCTCCCAGTTCCCTGAGCATAGAAACAGAGAGCTGTTTATATCAGAAGAGCAGATTAGCTCAAATTTAATGAAGATGCTTCCACTCACTTTTCCCTTAAAATCATCTCTTTTCAGGCGCCAACAGTAGAAGACTGTGGTTATACTGGGCAGTTATCAGGTTGTATACCGGATGGTGTTGCATAGCAAAGGTTAGAAAAAGGTTCCTCAGCTTCAAAAAGCCACATTTCACCCTGTGGGATCACAAACCTTCTAGACAGCTTGTTAAGACCCATTGTAGTGAAAGTGTCAGCCATCAGCAGTGTAGTGAGACACCTTGTTAGTTTATTGTCAGTTACCCCACAGAAACCTTCCATCTCCAACTGTCAGCTTTACAGGAATTGAGAAAAAAAACTTGTCCATTGACACCATGCATATTTGATATTATGCAGTGCAATTTCAATGGTTTGGCTCAGCTTCAGGGTCATGAAACATGTTCTACATGTGGGTGACAATATGAGCTGCTATTGCAATAAGATAATAAAAAAAAGGTGAAATTAGAGATAGAGGGATTCTGCAGAGAGTTTGTTAGCCTACAGGAAGCTCATTACCATCCAGAGACTTTGTTAGGGGCCTCGTTGGAAATAATGACCTGCAGACAGGAAGCGGCTGGTCTTCACAGTGGCTCTGCAACACTCTGATTTTACCGAGGCTAACAAGCTTCAGACAGACGGTCTGAGTCACATCACACGACCGCTGCTCTCGTCATCAACTCCCATTTCGGCCATTGTCCCCCCCCCCCCCAAGATGACTTCTTCGTTCATTTGTTTGTGTCACGTAATATCTCAGGAACCGTTGATTGGATTTCGACGAAACGTGGGGGGGACGATGCATCTCACCGATTGGCCCAATGGGGCGCTACAATTGCAGGTCAAAACAAGGTGACGTATTTAATAGATTGGCCCAGAAGGGGACTGCATTATTTGTTGCATTGTTTTTCATTTGTTTTTCAATTGAATGTATGTGCTATTTTATGGCCTGTAAACTCAAACTCATTCAAAGCACATGATGGCTGATTTGCTAATAAAAAAAATAATAATGCACGGACGTCACGTTTTCCTAATTCCGGAAAATACAATTGTTGAGAATCTGACTGACTGCCACATCACAGCATGTTGATAGCTGCTTTCTTTCTTTCTTTTTCTTTCTTTCTTGCCGTTAAAATGTTACACTGCCTGATCGGTCTTCAGTTGACATCTAGTAAAACCACCTCACCTCTCAATGCTTTTAACAGGAAGACATCATCAGTAGCAGCATATTATTTACTCCTTGGCTCTTGGATGGAATATATTCATCATATTTAAGCACTTCCTCCTTTTTTGTAGCAGTGGTTTGTGAGGGTAAATTATTGCTGAACACCCATTGCACTCTCACTACAACGTTCCACATTTGTTTATCTATCTATACTGAATTTTTTGGCTCCTATCATGTTTTGTAGCAGTGGTGGGTGGTGGAGTAATTTTTTGTATTGATTCCAATGGCTGTGGCCCGCCATTGATGGATGAATGCAGAAGAAACACAATGTGGCGAACATTACAAATCCTTTACTTTAGAAAAGTCAATGCAAACAACAAACAGCAACAGTGTACTGTAAAAGTCACAGTTTATTTACAACACCTTCAGTACCAGTATATGGACGAGAGATGCTGTGGAATGAAACTGCTTGATGCTTATTGGAGCTTTCTGAGTGAAGATGAAAGAGTCTTGAAGAGTCCATGAAGTTACTTTTCAAATGTAATCCCTTTATAGATTACTGATTAGCTGTGTTTCAAGTGAAGTTTTTTTTTTTTTTCTTTTTCTGGAAATGGATTAGAGTTACAATGTAATCAGATTACTGTAATCCTGTTACACGTAATCAGTTACTCCTCTAACTCTGCATGTGGAAGAACTTGAGAATGAAGAATGAAGCATCACAGAGTATAAACAGAGTATAAACATGACCATATATGTGCGTGTTAGAATTATATATATTTTTACATTACATATGACCCCCCCTCCCTGGGGTTCCTGACCCCCATGTTGAGAGCCACCAAACAAGGGAAATCAGTCATCCATCTCTTTGGTGTCTCTTATGTTAAAGTTGGCTGCTGGTCACTTTGGTGTTGCACTTGCGCTTGTAGGTTGACCTCTGCGATCAGACCAATTGTCTTATACTGTTATATAATTAATTCCAAATAATGGGGGTTGCACTAAACAGCGAGCATATTTTACATTTTATTTATTGACAGAAGAAACAGCTTATGGCCTGATGTTTACAGTACCCAGATCAGCCCTTTTTATTGACCACTAGCTTCTATATCAACATTTAAGGGTTCAAGAGCAACTCAACAAGTCTTTTCTCAAGCACCAAGTTATATTTACCCTGTTGATCTTTGGTAGCTACTGCAAATGTGTATTGATTTGCATGTTTACTTATCTGATTTCCTGTACGCACATTAGTACTATGTATTGATGGGAACCCACTTGATATGAATGCGGTCTGAATGAATTGAATGGATCCACCTGGGACCCACAAAAACCCTGTTTAAGATGTAAGTGGACCTCTTATGCTATTAGGTTTTTGCACTTTCCTTTATTTAATCAGGTAGTCCCATTGAGATTAGTATCTCCTTTTCAAGAGAGACCTGAGAATAAAATACATTCATGAAAATACACAATTCAATTCAGTCACACATTCCAGTAACATAAAACTGTTAAAAATATCCTCGCTGTCGAATGTAACCCCATTCTGAATTCAAACTTTGGTGATGCAGTCACCACGGTAACACTGTCACCGCAGTGATGTGGTTACCATAGCGATACAGCAGCCTCCACTATGATACTGCAATGGTTACAAGCTAATCAGACTCTCCTCTTCCTCCTCCGCTGCCTTGGTATCGACGGCTGTTGTGTCGTCATGGCAACTGCTTCCCTCAGGTGTAGCTGGAGGCTCGTCGCCGGGGTGACTGTTGACGGGCTGGAAGTCAGATTGGTTGTCAGGGTGATAAACGAAGCAGTAGGCCCCCGGTGAGAGGCTGCTCTTAACACTGAGGGCCAGCTCTGTAGGGGCCAGGGGCCGAGAAACATCGTTCACATACACACTCAGTGTATAGGAGTCTGGGATGGGGGGGAAACAAGAAGGGTCAGACAAGAATAGGAGGGGTCAAGCAGTGTCATATTAACAGTACCCTATACAAACAAATTCATGGCACCAGCACTATTGTCTGGACTATTAAACAGACATACCACTCAATATAAGAACTTACGATGTTTTCCCTATATCGGTTTTTGTGAAAAAAAAACTTAAAGGTGCTATGTGTATCATTTCAGCATCAATAAATCATTACCAAATACATTTTGAGACATTAGTATAATTACATTTAACAAATGACACCATTGCCTATAAGATTGTCAGCCTTTACTGGCCTATACTCTGCATTTTTCGTTGTGTGCCACTGAGTCAGATTTGGCGGGAAATCTGCTGGATTGCCTTACGGCACAAAACAGGAAGAGGGCGCTGTTCTTCTTTTTCTTATCTTGCTTTAATTGCTTTTGCTGTCGATTTTATCTCAAATGTGCTCTGTAACTCTCTTTAAAAAAGAGCTGTTTATATATAGAGGTTATTCTTAATCAAAGTCAGTGGGGTATGAAACTCTTAAAAAGCCATTCCATACATGTCTGTAGTAGCAATACTAAGAATAAGTAATAAAACTGTTAGAAAAATTAAAAAATAAAGCAGATTTGGAGGTTATCATTTCCAACCTTTTAAGAAATAACTGTAGGCTAATGAATTGTACTTAAAAAGTATAAAAAGCCTTCTTCCAGTAGGTTACCTTGTTCAAAGCGTGCAGCACACTGCTCCACCAGCTCCTGGATGGTTGTGGTGGGGAGGACGCCCAGAGTTTTGGGGTTGGATCCCATCTCAGGACAGCACACTGTGAGGAAGTCCTACACACACACACACAAAATGTACACAGCGTTAACTCTGTGGAAGTGTCTCAGTGTGTTTCAGTTATGATGTGAAATACAAATTTCATGAGTACGCAACAAAAAGAACCATGTGACCATAAGTATTATCAGTTTCCTTACACTTTGATCCCAATACTAGCATGTTAGCATTAGCATTAAGCTACTAACTTTGCGATTTATCAATTTATGTTGTGAATGTTAATTTGTTTTCTGAAATCTTGCTGTGTCTTCTCATTTAATTTGTTTTTCATTTGGTTACGTTGTTTTATGAATGTGTTTTCTGATTTGCTAATTTGTTTTCTATTTTGTTCATTTGTTCTGTAAAATGGTGGTTTTTGAACCACAATTAATTAATTTGATTTATGAAATTTTTGTGTTTTCATTTGTTTTGTGAATTGTTAATGTATCTTTTTTGAACTGTTCATTTGTTTCATAAAATGTTGTGTTTTTTGAAATTTTACTTTGTTTTTTGAAATGTTAATGTGTATTTTGAACTGCTAAATTGTTATTTACATTTGCACTTCCAGGCCACCGTACATAAGACTGACAGTCACAACAAACAAACGTCGATGCAGAGTTTCAGGCAAACAGATGAGACAAATCATCATCATCATCATCATCATGTGTGACCTTTACAGATCACTGAGCTGTATCATTGTTGTTGGTCATGTTTTGTGTATGTGTGTGTGTGTGTGTGTGTGTGTGTACCTGGACAGATCCCTGGGCCATGCGTTCCCTGTTGAGGGTGCGTCGTCTCTCCCAGCGGTGGATGGAATCCTGAACCTCTCTGCTCAGCTGCCGTGTCGCTCCCCTCTGCTGGTCGAAGGTCTTAATGTGCTCCAGAGCCCCATAGGTGGTCGTCAGGTAATAGGAACCTACACACACACACACACACACACACACACACACACACACACACACACACACATACAAAACCACACGTGAAAAAATTTAAAAACAATTTCTTACACTGGTTGCTGGGGTTAAACTTGTCCATGCATGCCTGTGTGTGTGTGTGTGTGTGTGTGTGTGTACCCTCTCCTAGTGTGAGTGATGGGTCCATCAACTCCATCATATATTCGACATCCAGCTGCAGGGCGGACATGTTGGATCTAGCCAGGACGTACATCATTACAGGCAGGAAGTCATCAGCACCATGGGCCCGCCCTAAACACACACACACACACACACACGCACACACACCATTATCGGTTTATACACTTGTTCATCTTGTTCACACTTTGAGTCCATTTGCATCAGCTGGTACTTGACATGCAGCCTGTTCGTGTTAGACTGATGTTTGAAGCTGCTGATAGCCAATATTTTGTGCTGATTTCTTTCAGTATCTTTTTAAATTGGACATTACATCTCAAGTATACAGTGTTTGTTTAGGAGAATTCCTAGTTAGCAGTCAGAGGTCAATAGGTTATTATGGGTTCTAACCTGGAGAGCTGACAGACATGGAATCGTAGATGATCTTGCAGGTCTTCAGCAGCAGCTCTATCTTCCTCTGGGGGGAATACTCCAGATGGAGATTGTTCAGTTTACTGCTTATCTTCTCCATAGCGGGGGCTTCAGGGACTGAAGTGGTGACTCCTAATGCTGTGGTGGTGCTGCCTAGGACGACAGACTGGCACACACACAATAGACAATATAGTACAATACAGATACGATAATGATCATTCATCGTAGTGTCAAATTATAGGAGTATATTATAGTAAACACAATATTACCATTGCTATAGTACTAGCATTATTTAGTTACTCTATGGTGGTAATGTCAGAACTATTTTTACTAGTATTGCTACAGCTGCTCCTAGCACTACTATTGTTACTACTATGACTACTACTACTACTTCTACTACTAGTGCCACTACTAAAATTATTACCAATGCTAATACTTATACTACTACTACTAGTACTACGTCCACTACTGTTGCTAGTACTACCACTACTACTACTATTACTACTGGGACTACTACTACTGGTACTATTTACTGCTACTACTACAACTACTGCTACTGCAACTATTACTACTGCTACTACTAACACTACTACTACTACTACTACTACTACTACTACTACTACTACTACAACAACTACTACTACTACTACTGCTACTACTACAACTACTACTACTGCTACTGCTACTTCTACTACTGCTGCTGCCGCTACTACTACTGCTACTATTACTACTACTACTACTGCTACTAATAACAGTAAATCCGAGGTTACTTACCTCTATCTGTGATAGACTGCCTGCCTCTGTGTGGAGTCTCACTCAGATGAAGTACATTGGCCATAATGGTAATAATTATACTACAACTAATTTTACTTTTAGTACTACTACTAGTACTCCTGCTACCACCACTGCTAGGATATGCATCTTCCCATGATATCAAGGTCCTGTCCTACCTGGTTCTGTGCTAGTTGCTGTAGGCTGCCATTGTCAGTGTGGATTGTCTCCAGACTGCGGTAAATTGGCTCTCTCAGTGGCTTCAGAACACTCTTACACAGAGCTGCTTCCACTATGGCCTCTAGATGGATTCACACACACACACACACACACCCGCACACACACACACACACAGTTGAGTGCAAAGCAAATCGAAATTCACTGCAAGTTTTACAGACTGCTATCTCTGAAGCTACTACCATTAATAAAAGGCCCAAATTGGCCAGATATATTGGTCTGACCCTAGTTGTACTTAGCTGTCAAGTTACCTAGTTTGTCTTGTGTATACTGATGCTGTGGCTCCATCATGGCTTGCAGCTCTGTACTCTGCAGTAGGTAGCTCTTCAACTGAGTCATCATCTGTCTGATCTCCTGTAACAGCTCAGTGGAGGAGGGGTGACGCGACATGGTCTCCAGGGTGAATGCACGGTGCTCCTTTACCTAAATAACAAAACATGACAAAACTTGACGAATGTACGTGTTGATGACATTGCAGGTTTGAGTTGTAGTTCTCATTTTTACAGTTGGGAGAGTTGTAAATGTTCACGTATTTTTGTTTTTTTCATATTTTTGGTTTGAAGTTGACCGTAGCTGCTATTTTGTGCCAATATTCAGTGGCTTTAAATTTGGGCATTTTTGGAAAAGCCTCTGAAACAGCATCCAGACCATCATAGGACACTAAAACTTTCCCTTGAATCCCAGAGTAATGAAATTCTTTTAGGGCTAGCAGCTTCTTAAAGGAATAGTTCCGAGTCAGTTCCGAGAAGACCTACAGTATATTTCGACCATCATTTAGTGCAAATCTTAACTACGGCTGATTGATTTGCAACAAATAATGGTGTATAGGTCTTTCTATTCACAGTGTGATTGTTTGGCTGTTTTTGTTTTGGAACTCTAAAGAACAGGTCCCCATTGACTTCAGTTGTTTTGGAGAAGGCTGCTACCAAGTTGTGCTGGCAACCTCCCTGTGTGTTATATGGACTAACAAATTTCACCTGTGTTTCATTTGGCATGAGGGTGAGTAGATGATGACAGAATTTTCATTTTTGAGTGAACTATTCCTTTAAGGCAGGGTGGGGCAGGTTTCATTGCAGGCTGTACAGACTGACACCTTCAGTTCAAAAACTCAGTATCAGCCTTAAATTATCCATATTGTTCGAACTCTGTGTGTACTTGTTGCTGTCCTCACGTTAAGTTCTTGTACTCACCAGATTACCAAAGTAGCTCAGAGGGTCCCGGGCCAGCTCTACGATGCGCTGTGTGAGGCGGCGGTCATGGCTGATGAGGCCGGTGAGGACGGTGGACAGGCGATGCCGGGCTCGGTCCAACATAACGGTGGTGGGGGTTCGCTTCACCACTGCCTTGGAGTTGCGTCCATCTGCAGGGCGACTGGAAAGAAACGTACATTAAACCTTATGAAACACAATCAGATAACATTTTACAGTGAAAATAGATTCAACTTTGCATGACAATTTATATTTACAATAGGGCAGGGCGATATGGACCAAAAATCATATCTCGGTATTTTTAGGCTGAATGGCGATACACAGTATATATCTTGGTATTTTCTACAAAGTGGGCTAAATGTTCAGTTGTAAGTAGGGCTGGGCGATATGGACAAAATCAAATATCACAATATTTTTGACCAAATACCTCGATATCAATATTGCGACAATATTGTAGGGATGACTATTGGTGCTTTCACAAAATATTTACACAATGAGATTTTTGAGAAATAATCATCAGTAATGTGGATATAATGACTAAGTGGGTAAAGGCAAATAATAGAACAGCTAGAACAGTCTGGTAAGTTCAGAAAATGACATCACTTTACTGTAATGCAGCCTTTAAAACCAGGAAAAGACATATCACGATGACAAAAGAAATATATATCAAAATATCATTACTTCAAACTCATTTACTTCATTTCCTGGAAAAACAAAATTTGTAGAGGTGACCTCATTGTGTACCAGGAGGCATAAATAAAAATTCCAACCAATAAAACCATCTCAAATTTTTGAACATTTTTTTTTTGTTCCATCCCTCCCATCAAATAAAACTGCTGTCTCTCCCTGACTTATATGCCATTGGTTTACAATTTTGGATGATCCCTCCCTGCGTTATGTTCCAGGAACAGGAAATACACCACATTAAGGAAGCAAGATGCTCTCAATATGCGGTTTCAATGTGACTTTAAAGACATTCCTTACATTGAACACTAACCTGCAGCCTACAGTGTTTTATTCAGCCTACCACTAAGGACTTGAGAAGGCTTTAGAAACATTCACAGACAATAACTTTCGATGCCACCTTTTCCAGCATAACGGAACCCATTTGAATTTTCTTGTGACCCTGCTCAGCCTGATTGGCCTCAAGATGTCGCTGTCATTCATTTTCATTTACTTGCATGAGTCTGAACGCGACCCCCCCCCCAAAAAAAACCTTGAGGAAATCTTGACCAAATACCATGTGGCAAGAAGCGGCTGGTCCAAAAATGGTTCTCCTTGAATACAGTATGTACAAATGGATACTGTAGCTATATGTGATAGACACTCAAAAGTTAGATTTCAATGTTAAAATCAACTAAAAACTAAAAATTTCAAAAAAAGAAAAAAGAAATCAATGTCAAGGTCCAGCATTCACCCTACTATGCAAGCATCACTCTCCGCCAGACCAAATTTAGAAATAAGTGTAATACATGGACCAAACAAATCTAACAAACCCAATGAATAGCATGTGGGCTTGTATTTTAGGATTTGCATGTGCCTTGCTCAATAGAACTCTGACAGCGTTGAAACTCAACAGTAGCCTAGAAGTTGGGAGAACCAGCAATCCTCCAATTCAAATCCCCAGACCAGCTGGGAAAATGTTGGTTGGGAAAGTGAATTAGTAACACTCTCCCCTTCCTCAGCGCCTACTGTTGAGGTGTCCTTGAACAAGACACAGAACCTTCAACTGCTCCAGTGGAGCTGCTCAGTGGCCGACAGTAGAAGACTGTGGTTGTACTGGGCAGCTCCCAGGTGGCGATATGTGTGACTGTGTGAATGTGAAGCAGGGGGTGACATTTAAAGCCCAAAGTCCAATTCAATTACAAGAATGCCAAGGACGGATAAAGATCTCAGAGGTTGACTTGGCCAACAGAAACGAACGAGAAGCCCCAAGATTCATTGCGAGAAAGACACATCACATCCAAACAGTGCTAGAGCCACTTGAACAGCTGTGTGTCTGAACTGATCTGGCGACACAGCTCATCTGAAACTGCAAAGACGCTTCTCTGCTCTTGCGTTCTTGAGACGTTTGTTCTGTCCAAGAGTTCTCGAATTCACCTAGGATGTCACTCGAAGAAAGCATTGTGCTCAGTCAGCTTTCCCTGCATAAATAAAGGTTAAAAACATTGCTCATATAATCACTGGAATTGAACCTGCAACCAGCCTCTCTACACATAAACCCCCACCAGCCCCCTAGCGACTGCTCCATGCTTCTGGACGTACCTGTGGTTTTGCTCCTGCTCCTGGTTCGACTCTCCCTCTTCCTCTGTGCTGCTGGTAGAGCAGGAGTCGGGGTCGGTTCCCACCACGGCGCCCCCCTGCGGCGAGTAAAGGGACACGTCTGGCCGCCGCGCCGGCGAGGGAGGGGCCGCTCTCATCCCGGCGATCTGATTGGCTGATCCTCCTCCTGCCGGGTTGGGGATCGGTGGGGCATTGGCCTGGGAAGGTTGTCTCCTCCTCGGGGGAGGAACCGGACGGGAGGGCTTCTTTACCAACGGTTGGCCGTCGGAGCTGGACTTCTGCTTCTCCTCCTCTCCTTTATCCATTTTCACCTGTCTCTCCTCCCCCCCCGCCTCCTCTTTCTCCCTCGCCTCCTCGTCCTCCTTTTTCACCTCCTCCTCCTCTCGATGTTGGCTGCCGCTGCTGCAGGAATCCCCTTGTCGAGCCACCTGCTCTATCAGAGATGAATTAGTTCCTGTTTTCTCCTCTCCCCTCTCTCCTCCTCCCTCGCGCTCATTTTTCTTGGCAGGATTATGTCCCTTCTCTCTCTCCGTCGCCTCCCCTCCCTCTCGGTCGGCGCTCTTCCTGGAGGAGGTGCGACGCAGCGGAGCGGGAGGCAGAGGGGGCGCAGCGCGGCTCTGCAAGGGGACGGGAGGCCTCAGCGGAGGGGGCGATGTCGACACTGACTTCCTCTCTTCTCTCTCCCCTCCTCCCACTGCCCTTCCTTCCTCTTTTCTCTCAGCCGCTGCCGTGAGAGAGGAGGAGGCATTAGCCGAGAGGGGAGAGGAGAAGAGCAGGCCCGACCCGGATCCTGAGCTCAGGCTGGGGGGTCGCGGCGGGGGTCGCTTGTATCTCTGCGACACGTCCTGGTTGGGCGTGCTCTTGTTCGGGCCTCTGACCTCTGGCTTCGTTTTCGGGCTCTCTCCGTTCTGCAGGGAGGAGTTGCTGTTTTGAGAGGTGATGTTTTCCAGGTTGGAGAAAGGGGACGGGTTCAGGTCTTTGTTGGTGTTCTCCTCCACAGCGACGGGGTCGATGTACCAGTACAGACTGGGCTGACCGCCGTGGTCCGAAACCACGTCCCGCTTCTCTGCCTGCTGGTTCAGCTCGGACGTCCAGAAATCTGCAACACATGCAGTCAGAGTTGAGAGGGTTGTTTTGTAATGATTTAACAGATTACTCATTTACTGTCCACATCATTTCATATCATGGATTTTTTTTTTTCATGTTTTCCATTTATTTTCTGTCTCAGATCATATTCACCTATGAAAACTAGCCTTCTTTGGCTTGTTCTGGCTCATTTAGAGGCATGATTATTGATAGTCTGTTACATGTACTAAATAGAAAAATGAATTAAAATATAAGGGGAGATATAATTAAGGTATAACTATTTTTTTCAATGCATGTGTGCTCAGCATGCCACTTTTTCTGTACATATGCAAGGCACCTGCACCTGGTAATAATAATAATAATCATGTAATACGATGCATACTTTGCACATTCTGTATCCAATATATTCTATAAATTCATATATTTGCTTTCTCTATGTTATTATGTTTTGCCTTTAGTTGTATATTGCATATGTCTTGATATTTTTGTATTTATTTTCATACTGCATATTTTCCTTATATTTATAAATTATTTGTCTCATCATGTTCTACTGCTGTTATTTTCACACACCCTGAATACATGATGCAACTCATATATTTTCATAGGCTACTTTCATATATTTGTAGTAATGGTGTTTAGTTCCTGTTTATATTCTGTTTCTTCCTTGCTGTATTTCCTGCTGCAGTGACTCAACTTCCCCACACCGATCATTAAAGTTTGATGTCATCCAATCTAAATCTAATGATCACAATATATGCAGAATTATCTACCTGCTCCCATGGCAGAGATGACCTCCAGCTCCTCCTTCTTAGCTGCCATGCTGATGACCCTGGGTAACCTCAGTGGGACGGCCAGGACGTCCCTTATTGGTGGATTCAAAGATAAAACACCAGCACAGTCTAAGCAGTGAGTTCAACAATGTGACAATATACAGTATATTATATATAAATGGAGATCACACAATCTTACGGTGTGTAGAGAAGGTACATGTTGTCCAGTCTGTGTGTACAGTATGTGCTTGTGCATGTGTATATGTATTGTGTGTGTATACAGTATGTTTATATATGGATTTTATGTATACATATGTGCATGTGTAAGTGTATGTGTATATTTATATGTACGTGTATGTTTATATATGCATTTTTCTGTATGTATATGTGCATGTGTAAGTGTATGTGCATATGAACATGTATGTTTATATATGCATGTTTATGTAAGCATATGTGTGTATGTGTATGTGTAAGTATGTTGTGTGTACTTTTATATGTACATGTGTATGTGCACTTAATGCGTATGTGTGTATGTATATGTATGTTTATATACATGTGTTTGTGCATGTGTGTGTTTCTGTGCATGTGCATATGTACACACGTCTATGTGAATGTGTGCAATGCATGTGCATTTTTTTAATGTATTTGTATGCTGACAGTGCATCTTTACGCGTATGTCCGTGTGTGTGTGTGTGTGTGTGTGTGTGTGTGTGTGTGTGTGTGTATATGTCCAGTATTACCTGCTGACACAGTAGAAGGACACCAGTTTGAAGATGTCATTGAAAACCAGAGAGGACCCTTCTAAGTGGAGAACTGTGACAGAAAAGATTTATTTAAGATTCATCTGTGCTGAGAAACCATGTTAATATCAACTAACTTGACCATGTCTAATAATTCCTGGTAGTCAGTGCAATACCTACATGTCTTGTGTTGTTTGACCACCAGGTTGTGGACGAGTGGCGCCCCCTGTCCGTCAGGTAGGCGTACTGACAGCATCATACCCTGGTCCTCTGTGCTCTGAACCAGGAACACCTGGAAATGTCGCCATCAGCGATTACAATATTGAGGTCAGAACAAAAAAACTTGCAAAATATCAGGTTTGAAATACGCTACACCATACAACGCATCACACAAATCTAAATCCAGGGTTTTTTGCCCACTGCAGACTGATTTTGGATGGCCTTTTACAGCAATTTCACGTAAATGAAAACAGAATTTTCCGACCACGGTTTGAGAAAAAACAGCACACCATCCACACTAGGGCCTGTATTTAAGTTTGACCAGTTCAATATCTTTAAATTTGACCATTTTCATGCCATAAAATGCCTCTAAAAATGTCATGCATTCAGTGTTTCCCCCCCGAATGTTGTTCTTGTCAGTGCAGAAAAGCCTCTAAAACAGCATTTAGACCGTGGGACACTAAAACTCTCCATTGAAACCCATGCTATTACTACTACTACTGCTGTCAGTGATGTAAACCTAACCTTAAAACAGCATTTAGATCATGGGACACTAAAACTCTCCATTGAAACCCATACTATTACTACTACTGCTGTCAGTGATGTACTGTAAAAAGCTGGTGATCATCATAAGCCAACCACCAGTAGAAACATTACATTTTCAGAAAGGTATTACTCTATACTTAATTCCATTAAAGGACCCAATACTACAAATTTATACTATGAATTTAAAGATTTATGTCATGCTAAAAAGGTGTGTGTGTGTGTGTCTCACCCCAGCCGTCTCTCTCTCCATTATGCTAGTGGCTTTGTCTTGACTGAGACCTTTGGGCTGCCATACTGAAGCGCTCCCAACCAGCTGATCTATAGGGCTCAGGACCGGAGGAGATGGAGGAAATGGAGAGGATGGAGAGAGGAGGGGAGGAGGAGGAGGAGGAGGAGGAAAGGAGGAGAGAGTGGGGGATAAAGGAGCAGGAAGAGAGGGAGTGAAATCAGAGGAGAGCGGAGGAGAAGTAGGGAGCAGAGGGGAGGGCGTCGGGGAGACGGGAGTAGGGGAGAGAGGAGGAGGAAGAGAGGGAGGAGGAAGGTTGGGGGAGGGAGGAGGATTGGGGGAGAGAAGCGGAGGGGTTTTGCAGACAGCAGGCGGGAGAGGAGGAGGGAGGGACGGAGGGGTGGACGGAGGAAGAGGGGGACGAGAGGGGAGCTGCGAGGGCTTGGCCGCGGGAGGCGGGGGCTTGGGTCGGGACGGCCTGGGGTGGGGCGGGGAGGAGGGGAGGGGGGGTGAGGCGAGAGGGGAAGATGGAGGGAGGGAGGAGGGAGAGGGGACGGAGGAGGGAGGGTGGAGGGCTCCTGCCAGAGGGCTCGTTTGGCTGTAAAGAGAGAAAAGTTACCATAGGTTAAAGGATAATTCTTTTTTTTATAATGTAAATCAGACATATCCCAGAAATCATTCGTCACATTTGCGTCTTAAAGAGTAATCATTAAAGAATTGCACTGGAGGATTTGTTTTACTTACAATCAACTTTTATTAATTTAACATTATGTGACATCATACATAGAACCAGGGTTTCCGCTAGACATTTTTTTTACCGGCCAAAAAGGTCGGTAAGATTTCAGGATTCCGGACAAGTAGAATATTTACCGGACATATGTTTTAGATAGGCTAGAGTAAATTTAAATAGCAATAAACAATACAAACCAAATGCAAAGATACAACAAATGCATTTTATGAACCGTTTGGCTGTCAGATCTGATGGAAGAGTCTTGCTGCCTTCAGGCGCTCCTCATAAACTCGTAATTCCGAATTTGACAATCGTAATTACAACTCATTGTGTATTCAAGTAGCCTGTTTTTAAGTGAGAAATTACAAAATGGAGCCTCACATAATAGTAGCTTTTTTGCTGACTATTTTAGAAACAAAGCATGGCTACTTTGTGCTGCCAGATAGAAGAAGAGAATATTCCCATCAGCTTTGTAACTTATATTTTAATAATAAATAGTTGGCTAAAAATTGTTGTATATATACGTGGCACCTAAATGTTCAACAGAGAGTGAGAATGCCACATCTTGGCATCTTGGCTATCATGTAAAATTCAACTTTGCCATTTGTATTTACCATTTTATTGCAATCGCAATATTTCTGACAGCATTTGAAGGCAGCATCGGCTTGCTACAGTTGTGTGTAGGAGATAATGAAGTAAATAGTGGACTTCTGGACTCACAGTGCAATGGTTTTGCTTCAGAACACTGGGATTATGCTGTTTGGAGTAATCTTATGGTCATTGTTGTCCTTTTTGGAGCCGTCTTTACATACCAACATAAAGCTAAAAATACACATTCTGTTTGAAGATGCATGCTGGTAAAAAGGAGGGCTAGTTATCCCAGTACTGACCAACTTCCCCACCTCGTAAAAAAGCCGGAGCAGAACCGGAGAAATGTCTGCACAAATGCAACGCCAACCACGGTGCCAGCAACAAGTTTTATAGGTCACGCAATATCATTTAATTAGGCTATTGATATTTGTCATATTTTCTGCCGGACAGTTTGGCCGACGAGATTTTTATTTGTCGGACAACTGCACATTTTACGGAAACCCTGCATAGAACAATCGTATCTCACCTAACCATTGAAAGTAAATTAAAACTAATTGAAATAATATATGCATCTTCTTTTATAACAAGGTATACATTCTTATTACAAATGGCCACTGTCTCTTTGGTTCAAATGTTCTCTCTTTAGACATTTTTTTTAACATATTTTATTCCCTGCCTAAATAAAATATGCATTATCATTATTATTATTATTATTATCATTATTATCTGTGCTTATTGGTGGATTTTTTTCCGATACAGATGTATCTGTGAGATGCGACTATCGGCACATATTATCGGTGCTCTGATATATCTGTCGGGCCCAGCTTTCTCTGGACAGAGTGCTGCTCACTGCTGTTTAGGAGACAGTTTGGATTTCACTCTTGAGTTTAGACTTTTCACTTCCTGTGGCCGGAAAAGATTCCCTGTCACCACAATGTAATTTGGCCAAATAGGGAGAATCTGCGCTGTCTCAGTTAGAGTTGGTGGGGATGGGACGCTCTTCTGGCACTACTTTGTGACTTTGGCTGATAAAATGCGTGTATTTGTACGTAAATACCTTGCCTACGGTGCAACTTTAAAGGTCGGCATCAGGATTCATGGTCCTAGGAAACAGCTATGGAGCTTCAACACATGCTGAGAATTTAATTGTTTATACTCCGGCCCATTTTCCCTCAAGCGACTTCATAAATTGTTTACTGCAAGTCCATTCGTTTTCTATCATCAGAGAAACATTGGCTGCTGTTAAAGTGGTAATCCTTGACATTCTCCCTCTTTTGGTTTCTTAAATTCCCACAGATCACCTGTCAATCAAACAGTGTCTCCAGTACTGTGACGTCTTTTTTCCTTGGATTTTCTGTTGATGAAGCTTGAGTTTCTGTAGGTGGCGCTCTTTACTTTTGTCTGTTCAGCCATGGCGGCTATCGCTGCTCATGCTAACCACCCGGTTCTTCTTCTATTTATTCCGAACAAACTGGAAAAATGAAACAGCTTCAGAGATAGGGCAAAAAAACTTGATCTATATTCTCTATATTCGCTTTAGTCTTTGCCTCAATTGAAAAGCTCTGTTCCGCCTGCATCTGGCACGAAATGCAGCTGCCAGGCAACAAAACAGTGCGACCACATCACTCCAATTTTAGCCTCATCACAGTGGCTTCTAGCACAGTTCAGACTTGATTGTGAAGTCTGCTTAATCATTTCCAAAGCAGTGATGGTTTGGCACCATGATTATATTGAGGATCTTTTAACAGACTTAACAGAAAAACTTGAATTTGAATTAATATACAGTACATTTATATAGCATAACAGTTGTATTGTCCTGGTTTTTATTTTGTATTTGATATATTACAGTACTTTGCCGTGTTGATTCTAAACTTCCACTGAATTTTGTAAAAGGCTTCATGTGTTACTATCATTTGAAATACAGCAGCTGCCTTAAGTGTCGTTTGATTTGTTGGTTTCCACTAGTGCACATTATTACATTGTTCTGAAAACTGCTTCAGAAACAAATTATCGTTATTATTAGTAGTAGTAGTAGTAGTGCTCTTGTCGTGGGAAGCCACCACAGTCAGGCCCATGACTCATTTCGGGGCCTTCCTAACCAATGCTTGAAGAGGTGTAAAAGGTCAGTGGTAAATAGACCGTAAACGTTAAATTTAAAAAAGAGGAAAGAGAGAAAAGCTTGTTTTGTTTTTATATTTACTGTCTTGGCACTCTACATGTATCCAACAGTAGGCTTTTAAAATGGACAACATTAGAGATTTTTATTACATGATAAAGCCTGATCAGGGCTGTTTTAATAAAGATATAAAGATGACTGGAATCCACATGTTTTCACGCATTCGACTGGTAAAAAAATCGAACAAAAAATAACCGACTGGTAAAAAGTCAAAGGTACAAGACTGAAATGGAGTATTGGTATTTTAACTGGTAGTTTAAGATTTTCAAAATGCACCCACACACCATTTGAGCCACTTGGTAATCGCTGGAACCGATCGAATGTTTTAAGCCACGTTCAGTGCAGCCTGGAGGTGAGGTCACTCCGCTATGAATGAAAAAAATGCATACCGAACCGACGAAACCACATGACAGATCCCAAGAGTCCTGCTGGTGCCAAGCGTGCTCACACAAATGGGGTAAAAATCTCCTGTTAAGTCAGCTGAATTTTCTGAAACAGCACTGGAAACTGAAGTTCTCAGCAGAACACTCAGTACAGACACGCCGTTACACGTCTGAAATACCATCTTCATTGTCAATTGATGGAGAAATCAAGCGCTCATATTTACTGCATTATCATAAATAAAGAAAAGAATTGGACACTTTTATGGGCCCAAAGAACCAATTTGTTCTTAGTGATGTGAGCGGTCTTAGCAGCCTCGGATTGGACGACACCACTTTGCCTGACCTAACGTGACCTTTGGGATAATGGCAGTGTAACACAATAGCAACTAACTTTTGATACCAATTTTTCATATGTAATAACACTTGTCCGTCAGGGAGAAAATGGTAGCTTGCATTTAGAGCTAACCAAATAACAAAACCTAAAGAATTCAGACTATAGCTAAGTAATGTTATATTATGGAAGGATGCACTATGGATTTAAGTTGACAAGTCCAGCATAGATTAGTAAAATTGACTGTTGTAGTAAATACTATACTGTTACTGATTTGAATCAGAATCAGAATCAGCTTTATTGGCCAAGTATGTACACATACAAGGAATTTGACTCCAAAATGACAACAAAATGGACAGAGGTAAACCTAAACATCTAACTACTATGTAATATAGTAAATATGCATAATATATATTGAAAAAAAAAACGGCCGATCTTAAACCACCTTTTCTATCAAGATCAGACATTCAAACACTGGGGCAGTTTACACTCAAAAGAAAACATGTCATGCGTATTCCCAACTGCCCACTGAACAAGAGATTAGTGCTCAGCATGCTTTCAGCCACTTATATGTTCTTCCCTGCGAGGGCAGAGCAAACCAAAACCCACCGTCAGCATTGCTGTATCACAGTTATTAGCACTCTGGAGTGACGTACAGTACAGCAGATATTCACATTTGAACTAAACACCCATGATAGCTCATGTTTTGGAGCAGGAAAAGACTTGCTGGCCATTGACCTATATTAGCTGGTCAGTGAGTCATCACATCTGTTTTTTTCCTGCTCTGGTTTTCTGACTTTCGACCCCCCCCGACCACCCCCCCCCCCCCCTCCCTTCCCCTTCATGACAGTTACAACCCCTCCACCCCCGCCCCCACCCCCCGCCTCTTTAAAACACAAGTCCCTCCACAGAACTTGCCCCCGCAGCTCCATATCCCCAGTAAAACTCACCCTGTGTCCTGAGCAACAACGCTGGCTTCCATCATATTTCCACAGTTTGAAAGTTAGCTCTCTTGCCAGTATCTCTCTCTCTTTCTCTCTCTCTCTCTCTCTACTCCATTTAAAACCCCGCCTCCTCTCTGCTCCTTTTCCTCTTTTTCTGTGGCTCGGAGCAGGACTGAATAAGGAAAAACTGAAGGGCAGAGAGGAAAGTATGCTTCTCTCTGTCTGCCCTCCCTCTGTCTCGGTTTCCACTTCCTGAGCTGATAGTCAGGCAGGAAGAGGCCGAACATTCTGGTCAGACTCCCCCTACTCTCTCTCTCTCTCTCTCTCTCTCTCTCTCTCTCACACTTTCTTTCTCATGCATACACACATACTCTCTCATGCATACTTCCTTTCTCCCTTATTTTTAACTTCAGATCTGTGTGGGATTACATCAGTGTCATCATTTTTGAGGTTGTAGAAAAGTAAATAGTAATAGTTCATGTTGTACGGCAGCATTTGAATATGCAAAATTTGCATGAACAACGTCAAATGTGTGCATGTGTCAAAAAGATTTGGTCAAATATTTGCTACCATTTAGTGATATTCATCTGTTGATGCTGTTCCTGTGTAATTACTGTTACGGTTTGTTGTGGATGGCTGTTGCTGTTTTGTCAGTGAGGGAAGCTGTGTTGTGTTTTTTGCTTTCATTGGTTTATGAAAAAAGAATTTCCTCTTGTGGTCAATGAAGTAAACTACCTTATAATTTCACATGTGGGTGCATATCTGTTGGTTAAAATCTTTGTTTCTGCACTCACACGTTTAAAATGATTTGCACACTTCTGTTTCTACTTGTTCATGAGATCTTTTCATAGAAATTCATACATGACATCTTTTTTTTTTTTATGGAATTCCATTTTAATTCCTCTGATCAGCTCTTGTTACACGTTCCCACATTTGAATTTGTTTGCTGCAGGTTTTTTTTTTTTCACACATTCAAATAATGTGACGATAATTCTCGAAACATTCTTGTGAGCATTTTCCTACAAGCTCAAAAAGCAAAACAAAACGAGACCAAACAATCCTGATTTAATCCTGCATGCCGGTCTTACATATTCAGCAGATACTGTTTCACTCCCCTCCTCTCTTTCCTTCTCTCCTCCCCTCTAGCCCTAAAGATTTCCAGATGCTCCCCGGCTCACGCTCTGGAATGTACAACTGCACGTTTCCTACAAGCTTCACTTTTCTCTCTCCCCCTCCATTTTCCTCTTCTCCCCCCCCCCCTTTCTTCTTCTCTTGTTTCTTTTCTCCCCCCCCCCCTCCCCTCTCCTTTGCCTCTGTCTTCTCTCCGCAGTGGGTTATTTGTCTAGACTTGGGTGGGTCTTCCCCCACACTTTAGGTTTAGACTGATACATCCGGCCGATGTTGGCCTCCACCTCTGATATGATGGAGGTTCCTCTCTGACCACAGCTAGTCAATATGTTCTTATTATCATTACTATTATTATTATAAAGATTATGTCACGTGTCTGATCAGAGGAATCATTCCAAGTGGGAGGATTTCACTCAACAGTCTATAAAACCTGCAGTGAAACCTGCCTCACCCTGCCTTAAAGAGAGTGCTAAACCTAAAAGAATTTCATTAGTCTGGCTTTCAATGGAGAGTTTTAGTGTCCCATGGTGGTCTAAATGCTGTTTCAGAGGCAACAGCTGAACCCTAATGCTGACACATATTTTAAGAATCCAGTCTCTTCACCATATCTTCAGCAAACACCATCTCTTGCCTATCCATCTATATGCATATCTCATGTAATCTTTCCTGCTTTTAGCCCTCAAAGCCCTCAGTTCACAGTTACCCCACAATCCATAGATGCAAAGGTGCATGGATTCAATATATATACATACATATATACATGGTCAAAATGCACAAACACATATATGCATGCATACACCAACGCAGTGGAGCTTGCTGACTGTGCAGCTGCTTCCTGTGTAAACACCTGTGGCCGTGCCTTTTTGACTCTTCAGACTCTCCCAGCCTTTCCTGTTGAGCTGTGAGTTGGTTTCACACTGAGCAGTGAGCAGTGAGTCAACTGTACCTCATCAAAGCAACCACTAGAGTGCGCTATGGAACAGAGCATCACAGACCATAACGGTAGCGTGGTAGCCTGGTTTGACAAACAAATCGGTAACACTTTATAATAACCATCATTAATAAATGGTAAATTGATAGTTAATTAAACTTTAGTTAATAGTTATTTTACTGTTAACAAACAATGAAATGATCATTAATAATGTTTACTAATTATTAGTAATGCTATAATTTATGTTATTTTATCATTCGTTTGTGTAATATAAAATCATTTGTTTATAAATTATATATTGTATCATAGCTTTTTACCCTTTTTACCATCTCTTATCAGCTATGATACAATATATCATTTATAAACAAATGATTTTATATTACACAAACTAATGATAAAATAACATAAATTATAGCATTACTAATAATTAGTAAACATTATTAATGATCATTTCATTGTTTGTTAACAGTAAAATAACTGTTAACTAAAGTTTAATTAACTATCAATTTACCATTTATTAATGATGGTTATTATAAAGTGTTACCAACAAATCCCACTAAAGACCACAGAACAGGGGCAATGTTATGGGCAGTGCTTGTTGTGTGAGCATGCCCTCAACAGGGATGGAGAATTGGAACCTGGGACAAAATCAATGAGGATGACGGACTGATGAACAAAAGTGTCAGAAAACTATCCTGATGGTTACAGTTGTTGGCAGAAATGTCCATATGCACTGTCTCATGTTGCCTGTGTACCATATTCCAACCAAAGCCTGGCTGTTATGATTAAAGGGGCAAAATGACCATAATAAATATGCAGGGGTTTGATTGGGTTGTTGATCAATACCAATCACTGCAAGACATTTCAGCTACGAAGGTTAAAAATCCTTGTTCTCGAGCCAAAAAAGCAAATTAAATATATAATATATATATGTACTGTATACATATAGAGTCTTCACTTGATGTTTCTGTTGGATCTCTAATTAGCTAGCTTACTCGTCTCTTTTGTGAAAATGTGACTTTTGTTTGTGCCAATTACAGGTTACCATAAGCTGTGCCAGAGGCCTGTCCATGTTGTTGCACCTGCTTAGTCTCTTAGCCAATAAACATCATAGGTTACTTAATGCGTCTTTATCTGTTTGGCACCTCATTTCAGTTCAAACAGCACTGTCGTTGGTATCCAGTCTGCTCATGACCTCCTCATTACTGACTCTGAGTCTGTTGGCTACATCAAAGTAGCTTCCCAGACTCTTTCTGTCTCTCATCCTGCTATCTCTAGCTCTGCTTGTTTCTCTGCTCAGTATCTCCCACACCGCTTTAGCTGGAGTTTTGGTGTTTTTGAATGTATTTCTAACTAGTGTTTTAGCATAAATCTGCAATCTGAACAGGGACCTTTTTGTCTGTTTTGGTAGAAATGGTGATTGAACATTTGCTGTACATGATTCATTAGCTAAATGTTGGCTGCAGTATTTGACTATGTTTCAACATTCCTTACCGATGATAATGTCAAATGGGGAGCGGTGAGTGGACGGAGCAGCAGTCACAGTGCTTTTAGGGCATTGCAGTTTTACAGTACTGTATGATGGAGAGAGACAGGGCAGATAGAGAGAATAATCATTTTAATTACCATGTACAATAAATGTAAAGGAGTTTTGTCTTAGTGATATTGGTAAAGACACATTTGGACAACTTAGTTTCACAGGGAGAACAGGACGTCACATATAGTGGTAATGGACTGTGCAAGGCACACTGTGGACAGTATACTTATATACTTGTATACATATCCATCTACAAATATACATGCAACATTCTGTAGCGATGTGTGTTCCAGTAGTGTGGCATACAGTGCAGCTGCAGCTGTAGAGGGAGGTGTAATGAGTAACCATGAGTAGTGCATTGGTCCACTATACCATTAGGAAGGTCTGAACTAAACAGGCTTGTGCAGACGTAGTGGGTAATGATAAATAGTTACAGTAAAGCGGTATACAGACAGTTTAACTGAATAGTAATATATAGTCCTCAGAAGAGAAATGATGCTTTCAGTTATTGCTAATTAAAATGTCTCTGGATTAGATGTGGGAAGTTGAGCGTCCTAATTTGCAGCAGGGATAACATCCTCTGTTGGGCCATTTTGATTAAGCAGCAGATGTTCTTGTTCAGTGATGAGATGACATGCGACAAAGACTGTGCGCTGGATTCAGACCAACAATATTGTGAGTGCACGGTCATGGCCCCTTTTAAAACTAAAGGCCATGCAAAATGGGTAATATTCCTTTCGGCAGGGAATGGGGGATAGGCAACTGATCAGTGCTGATAACATAAAAGAAGACTCATGGAAAAAATAATCATAATTGTTGGCAACATATTTGTTGATTCGCATGAATGACGCTTTGGACAGGATATTCCATCAACATTATGTTCCTTCAACCCTATGTTCGCTCGACCTTATTTCCCTTCAAACTTATGTTTCTTCACCCCATGCTCCCTCAACCCTGTTTTCCCTCGACCATATGTCCCTTCAACCCTATGTTCTCTCCACACTGTGTTCCCTCAACTCTATGTTCCCTGCACCATATGTCCCTTCAGCCTCATGTTCCTTCAACCTTATTTTCCTTCAACCCTATGTTCCCTCTACCATATGTCCCTTCAACCCTATGCTCCCTCAACGTTAATTTCCTTTGACTCTATGTTCAGCCCAATGTTCCCTCAGCACTACGTTCTCTTAAGCTTATGTTACCCCAATGTTTCCTCAACTTTATGTTCCCCCAACCCTGCCCCCTCAAACTCATGTCCCCTAAAACCTATGTTCCCTCAACCCTATATTTCCTCAGTCCTGTTCCCTCAACACTACATTCCCTCAACCCAACGTTCCCTCAAACTTATGGTCCCTAAACCCTATGTTTCCTCGAACTTGTGTTCCTGCAACCTTATGTTCCCTCAACCCTATGTTCCTGCAACCCTATGTTCCTGCAACCTTATGTTCCTGCAACCTTATGTTCCCTCAACCCTATGTTCCTGCAACCTTATGTTCCCTCAACCCTATGTTCCTGCAACCCTATGTTCCTGCAACCTTATGTTCCTGCAACCTTATGTTCCCTCAACCCTATATGTTCCTGCAACCTTAGGTTCCCTCAACCTTATGTTCCCTCAACCCTATGTTCCTGCAACCTTGTTACCTCAACCCTGTTCTCTCAACCTTGTGTTCCCCCAACCTTGCCCCCTCAAACCAATGTCTTCTAAATCCTGTTCCCTAAACCCTTCTGCGTCATGTTCCCTCAACCGTATGTCACATCAACCTTATGTTCACTCAGCCCAATGTACCCTCAACGTAATTTTAAGCCTGATGTTCTCACAGCTGTAGGTTCCCATAATCCTTGAGTCAGCTCTAGGTTCCCATAATCCTTGAGTCAGCAAACATGACACCTACAGTTTTTTCTTAAAAAGTCAGTTAGCATCCCACCTTGAATATCTTAAAAAACTATACGATAGCAAAGATGGATAGGAAATTCAAAATTTCAGGGCTACAGCTTAGATGAGATAAGTTGTACAGTAATTAGTTGTAAGAAGTACGTACATCCAACATTCTGCATTACAAATTCAGTCTCATCAAGTACAATACACTCAGGACACAGGCTTCACGTATGCACATGTATGTCAGGCTATGCTGAACTGGTACGTTCTGATAAAATACTGCCACAGATTTTCAGGCGAATTCAGTATTTTTAGAGGCAGAAGTTTTTTACAGTGTTTGACTGTCAGATCTTTCTCCGAGTCTCTGCTTGCCTCTGTCTCACACATGCACACACACTCACAGAGTCAACAACAGTTGAATTGACATGAAGAACAAGCACCATAAAGGGGCAGTATGACTCAGTCTTTGCCTGTGTCAATCATAACAAATATCTTGGAAACTATACTGGCCCAATTTTAGCAAGACTTGAGTAAATGCTGCATCTCGCCATTGAAATCCTGGATTTTCATAAATCATGTCTAAATGTCATCAACAAAGACCAACAACAATGAAATGGCAATGTTGTATAATATAGAATATTGTGTAATATCGGTTAATAATATTCATTGTAGAGGAACAAGGGGGTGTGGAGAGCAAAGAATCTAAAATAGCCTACAGAAATGACTAAACCAATGGAGGATTGGATGGAACTTTGTGTACAATTGGCCGGTCAGGGGGTATTTAGCCTTTATTTATCCAGGGAAAGTTGTCTGGTCAAGCATTCTCTTTTCTTGCAATGCCCTGCTTTACATTCACACGGTTCCACACAGTCATACCTTAGGGTTGCCCAGTACAGCCACAGTCTTCTACCGTTTGACACTGAGCGGCTCCGCTATTGGGGACGCATTTGGGGATTCAGTGCCTTGCTCATGGACACCTCGACAGTAGTTGTGGAGGGAGGAGAGTGTTACTCATTCACGTTCCCTATCCACACTTCCCCCCCCTGTCAAAACTAGGTCAAAATGTGCAGCTATAGCTCCTCCCCATGGAGCAATGACAAGATCCGCAGCTCAGAAAAAGAGAATGGTGGAATGCTAAAAAAAAAAGCTGCATGTCCATCATCATCATCGTGATCGTCATCGTCATCAAATGAGTGACTTATTATAATGGTAATCCTCACGTTCCTCATTTTGTTATTTTGTCATTGCTTTGGTGCTTTTACTGCACTTTCCAGAGATCACCTGTCAATCAAACAGCGTGGGTGATACTGTGTCTTTTTCCTTGGATATTCTGTCAATGAAGTTTGCGTTTCTGTAGGTGCCATCTGTTCGGCCATGACGGCTATCGCTGCTCATGCTAACTACCCACTTCTTCTTCTATTCATTCCAAACAAATCGGAAACATAAAACGCATCACTTCCTGTGCGGCAGGGGATTTTTCACGGGAAAGAGCTACAAGACACCAGTTGTTCAGAACAGCAAATGTAAAAGCTGTCATGAACTGGATATAGTCTGAATCACTGTTGTGTTATAGTAATCGGCAAAAGAGAGTAGCAAAGCAGACATTTATTCATATTAAAATCCCTTAATGACAAAAAATATTCTTCCTGCCTGTGTGCATGTGCAAGCATCTGCATGTGTTGAAAATCTGTTGTATTTTTGGTGTGATGTTGATGTCTGTTACTCAGGCTCTTAAATTGCACTGTATAAGAGTATCCATTGTTGCACTCTGTCTCTTTCTCTCTCTCTCTCTCGCTCTCGCTCTCGCTCTCTCTCTCCCGCCTCCACAGTGATGTGTGTTGCGTTAACGTTGAGGTGAAGAGTGGGAGGAAGAGGGCAAACTGAGAGGGCTACAAGAGGGATGGAGAGAGCGAGAGAAGAGTGTGTGGGAGATTGAAGCATAGATACTGTGGATAGATAGATAGATAGATAGATAGATAGATAGATAGATAGATAGATAGATAGATAGATAGTACAAAATGAACAGGCTAAAGCTTTCAGGGCTGAACATTTTTTTTCAAGGAACACTGATTTGCTGTTATGTAATTCTTAATGGAGTGTTTCATACTATCAGATAGATAGATACGTAGGTAGGTAGGTACGTAGATAGATAGATAAATAGATAGATAGATAGCTAGATAGATAGATAGATAGATAGATAGATCTGTCCTTCCTTCTTCTTTTCCTTTGTTACCTCATTTCTAAAGCATCTGATGATGATGATTTCCCACGGGTAACTCACTCAGGTCAAACTAAATCTAGAAGGGAAAGATAGAGAGGAGAGAGAAATATAGCAATACAGGGGGATGATGGCTGAGAGAGACAGAGAGAGATAGGCAGCTGTAGAGAGAGAGAGAGAGAGAGGCAGATGGATGGAGAAGAAGTTGGTCTCTTTGCAGCTCCAAAGCTCTTAAAGCCCTGAAGCTGTGTGGAGTGTAAATGGGAGGGAGAGGGAGGGAGGGAGAGAGAGAGATAGAGATAGAGAAAGAGAAGGAGAGAGATATATAGAGAGAGAGAGGCAGAGGGAGGCTGAATTGAGAGAACAAGGAAAGGAGAGAGAGTGAGAGAGAGAGAGAGAGAGAGAGAGAGCGAGAGAGTGAAAGGGAGAGAGGGAGAGGAGGAGGAGGAGGAGGAGGAGGGTTTGCGTTGGTGTGTTGGCTGGCAGAGAGAGCGCTTGTCAAAAAAACCTCCCTCTGACAGAAGGCATGATTCACAGCAGAGAGAGAGAGAGAGTGAGGGAGACAAACGGCAGAAAAAGAGAAAAACGACAGAGAAAAGCAGAGAGAGAGAGAGAGGGAGAGAAGCGACAGGGCAGAGATGCTGGTAAGAAAAAAAACAAAACAAATGAAGATGCTGATTTCAGGGAGAATGACAACATGTTACCAGGAATGGACCGAGAATGACGGACTGAAAGACTGATCGATCGGCAGGATTGACTGAATGCTTTTAATGACTGTGACCGTGTTGATAAGGTTCTGGCTTTTCTATTGATTGGGAAAAAAATAGATGAGATGGCAGTGGTGGTGATGAGAGATAGATAGAGAGAGAGAGAGAGAGAGGGAGAGAGAGGATGCTTGAGAATGTAGGCACACTGAAAAGATAGAGGGAGAGAGCCATCAAGAGAGAGAGAGAGAGAGGGACCAGGCATGATTCTCAACTATCAATGGGCCCCTTTGATGGAGCCTAACTGATTTGTGAGGAAAGCATTACTAATGTATGCAAATTAAACAGTACCGAATACTTAAGATTATTTCGCGTAGATATTAGTATGGATACCTCAGGACTACTGTGGAAATCCCTCCAGAGAAAGATGCAAAATATAAACGTCAAGCTGCTCTCTTCTTAACGCAAGACTGCTCTCTGGGAAGACTTTTTCTTCTTCGGGAAATGTATCTCCTCTTTTGACTTGTTTGAATTTTTTTTACTCGACCGGTTTGGGTGCGGTGGAAATAGTTCTCCCAGTTCTCCCAGTACCGATGGCTGTGGTGCTCATGTTTAAAATGACCCAAGTATTGTTCTGCGTTGTTATCTGTCAGATTGTGCTGAATTTCGAGTAAAAAATTCATGGATGGCGTTGTGCAGGAGTTGG
Organism: Centroberyx affinis; assembly: GCF_046629955.1. NCBI lineage: Eukaryota > Metazoa > Chordata > Actinopteri > Beryciformes > Berycidae > Centroberyx > Centroberyx affinis. The sequence goes on from NW_027281377.1 coordinate 83,818, forward strand.
CCATTGAAGTTCAGCGTCAATGCAAATGAGCACATTTTGGTGCTATATTTACACGGGTTTTGAATGTCAGTGCATGTCTGTGACTGTGAGAGTTTTTTAACCATTTTTGGTGGAGGAGATTGTTGGTATATGATCTAAGATATTATTCCTACTAAATTACTCACAAGGGCTACAGGCTTTAGTTTAGTCTCGGTTTTGATTGGGTTCCTGACTATCTGAAGTTGGTAAGTGCTCAGCCTGTTACTCAGCCATGCTGCACATAGAACCTTTAAGAACCAGTGTAATCCACTGGGTATCATTTTGACATCAATAAATCATTACTACATTAATTTTGAGACGTTAGTATAATTTCCATAAACAAACAAGACTTCCGCTGAGAAGACTGGCAGCTTTTACCGGCCTCTACACTGAATTTTATATTGTGTACCACTGGGTGGGATTTGGTGGGAAATCTGCTGGACTGCTTTACAACACAAAACAGAAACCATTTTACTTTGGTGGTAATCCAGTTCCACTATTCTAACTGCATAGTTTCAATTTATGGTGTCAGCTTATCTGGTCTGAATGCATACAGGCTAGACTGTTATCGATTCTTATCCTTCTTCTTGCTCTTCAAAACAAATAGAGTGAAGCCAGGGAGGGGGAGGGGGGACAGGTAGCAACATCCTCTCTGCAACAGGAAGCAGCGGGGCTGTTGCATGTAGCAACTTGAATGAAGACAGGCCTATTTCTTAGTTACATTTAAATCTCCAAAATGTTGAGAAAGCAAAGAATCTTCAAGAATGTGGTATCAAAGATGTTTAAAAAAAATTCTAAACGCTGTTCAGTCTGGTTTTCATAAACACAGCATAGAGCTGAAGCTGCACTTCTCAGGGTTACTGATAATCTCCTGATGAATGCAGATTCTTGTGTTAGTGCTGTTTGACCCAAACACATCTTTAAATGTGACTGATCATGCTATTCTCATCAATAGACAGAGGACATGGGATGGTATTTCTGAAACACTGTTGAACTGAAATTAATTATTTACTGCTACATTAGTAAAGATCATTAATATTATGCTATTATTCCATTTGTTATACCAGTTTCAGCGTAATATTTCAGCATCTGTCTGACACTGTTTGACACTTATGGAGGAACTTTTTGAAGCTGTTCTTTTCCTTTCAACTCTGTCTTTTTTGTTGTTTGTTTTGTTTTCCACAGACAGACGGCGGTAATCAGCAAACAGAGCTAGCGAGAATAAGGGGAGATGCTTTGACTCAGCCTGGATTCAATCCTCCATCCACTCTGCTCTGTCTTTCTGTCAGTCTGTCTCGCTGACTACGCTGCTGGATAAAGGACTTAATTGGCTTCAAACAAACAATCAGATCAATAGACAACCAGAATAAATACAAATACTGTCATACCTAGAGGAGAGGGGTAGTGAAGAGGAACTCAGAACAGTCTCTGTGGACATTAAAATTGGACCTATCTTATCTTTTTCATGTGTTTCTTCTTTTCACAGCTTAATTGGAATATTCTTCTGTGCAGGATTCCATTTCTAACCTTCATATGGACTTTGAATTGCTGTGTTTGCGTTATGGAGCGTTTGACAAGATGATTTTTTTTGCAACACTGCAACGTTTCAATCACAAAGTTGTCAGCCGATCCTGACCGCTCATTGCCTGAGGATTACAGAACAGTAGTTTGACAGAATAGAAGAAATAGGAACCTCACATACAGTACAAGGAAGACAGATGGACAACGCCAGGTACGACAATTAAAAAAACACCTTCGAACAGACTTTGAATTTGCCATTCTTTTCTCCGTTTCTTCAATCTTTAAATGGGCTAAAAATTCTCTTCTTGCTATGGCTCGCCCAAGGCTAGCTGCCAAGCTTTTGGCATATGAGATTTACGACAATTAACCACCATTCACACTTCAAACTTCTCACGTGCTTCCCGCCAGCCCCTCCCGCCGTCCGCCATCCGACCAATCATGGGCAAACCTCTCAGCCGTCCCGGGTGTTTCAGGAAGAGCTCCTGCTGCCTGGAGAAACACGGACCCGGGGAGGGGGGGGGGATAAGGGGAGGCATAGGAGCGGAGGGAGGGTACGGAGACGGCTACGTACCCCAGCGGTCCATCTACGACACCATGTGCATCAACCAGCAGATCGACGGCCACCATCACCACCCTGGAGGCTCCGTACGGCGGGACGGTGGAGGAGGCGGCGAGGGGAGCTTCAGCTACTCTGCGAGCGGCTCTCTGAGGGTTAGCAGGTCCCCGGCGGACATGTTTGATCCACAGCCCCGCTCTTTAACCCCCAACCCTTCGTTTGTGCGGCGACTGGACGAAAGAGCCATCTATGATTCTTTGAAGCTCGGGGGCCAGGAAGTGGAGGGCGGCGGCTGCCATTCGCCGGGACGTTTCGCCCGGTCGGTCTCCCCCTCCGTCTCGTCGTTCTCGGCGCCGGGGGTGTCTTCCTCGTCGTCCAAGAAGCACCATCATCACCATCACCACCACCAGCATCACCACGGAGACAGCGCGAAGAGCAGAGATGGCCGACATTCCTGGAAAGTCTTGACGCCTCCGAAACACCTGGAGTGTCTGGAGCTTTCCACGGGCGATATGCTCGACAGAGGAGGGGGGTATCTGAACCCGGGGCTGTACCCTCCACCAGGGGGCAACTCCTCCTCTCTTACCTCCCCCCTCATTTCCCCTTTCTCCGGCTCCCCTCTCTCTTCGGGTTACCATACTCCGGTCTTTTTCTCCCCCGCCAAACCTCGCCCCGCTCAGACTCAGAGTTTGCGCTGTTCACCTCCCCATGTCATCCAGCCGAGGCACTACTCCCAAACCCAGAGCCTCAGACTGTCCCCCCCCCACGAGCTGCGACGGTCCCCCTATCGAGCCCCGCTGGTCCAGCTGTCAGCCCGCGACCTCCAGGAGGACCTGAGGGATCGGGGCTGGGGCCGGGGCGAGAGAGAGAGGGAGTGGGAGAGGGAGAGAGAGCGGGAGATGGAGAGAGGATGGGCGGAGCGAGAGTGGGAGAGAGAGAGGGAGAGGGGGAGACTGGAGAGGGAGAGAGCGAGGGAGAGGGAGAGGAGGGATACATCGGTGAGTAGTTTTGGGACGTTTGGGTACGGCCGAGCGGTTCCTCTGTGTTCAGATAGAGACTCTGTGTTTTTAGAGCCCGACCAGGTTCTGGACACGACACCCCTGTTGCTCCCTCAGGCCTCCCCCTCGCCCTCCCCCAGCGCTGCCCCCAGGATGGGCACCGGGGCTGTGGGGAGGAACAGAGCCGGATCTAAGGTTGGACCTGAAACTGTAGGTGGGGGTATGGTTCCTAAATTTGACAATGTGACTGGGGTTATGGTGTTAGTTGACAGCGGAGTTGGGTGTGGGCCGAGGTTAGGGACTGAGGTTGGGGCTGGAAATATGTCGGAGGCAAAAATCAGGCCTGGTATAAAAACTGAAAACACAGCTGGAACTTGGAGTAAATATGACAACAGGGCTGGGGCTAGCATTGAAAATGGGGCTGCAACAAGAATGGGGTCCCAGGTGATGGCAGAACCAGGAGGAAGGCTAAATGAAGGAAACATGCAATCTGGGGTGAAGATTGAAAATGGGGCATCAGCTGTGCATAAGGAGGGACCCAGGGGAGGGGCAAGGGGTGGAGATAGAACTGGAGGAGGCATGGCCAAACCAGAACCTATTCCTGAGGCTAGACCTTCAGCTCCAGTTAAAGTTGAGACCAGAGTTGGGCCTGGAGATAAAGATGAGATTGGTGTGGGATCTGGTCCAGGGACTAAGGTGGAGATTGAGGCTGGGGCTGAAGTTATAGCTAGTTCTAGGCAGGTGGATTTACGTGAGAACAGGACTGGAATAGAAGCCGAAAGTGTAACTAAAGTTAATGAGGTTTCAGCAGGAGCGGAGTCCAGAGTAGAAGCTAAAGTTGAGACTGAAGCTAAGATTGCTCCTATAGCTGGGCCCGAGTCAGGACCAGAGCCTGGCGCTGGTAGTGAAACAGTGTCTAAGAGTAAAACCGAGACTGGGGTTATAAGTGAAGCCCAGAGTAGCACTAAAACTATCGATAAAGGTCAGACAAGTGTTGGGGCTGGGGGTAAAGCTGAAACTGTTCCTGAAGATAAGGCTGAGAAAACGTGTGATGTGGATAAAATTGTGGAGTCTATCCTCATGGATAAAGTTTCCAGACCCCAGAAGTCCAGAGCGTCCGGGTCCAAGCCCAATTCCAGGACTCGGCCTGGCACTGCCACGGGGCTCCGACCGGGTGTGGTCAGCCCTCGACTCGGTGGTGGCCTGGGGGACCTCGATTCGACGAGCCCTGCTGAGGGCATGGAGTCCACCTGGCCCCGCCGAATCATCGTCAGAAAGAGGACTGTCCGGCAGGGTGGGGCGCTCCACAACCTCCCCATTCTCCCTCCGCTCCCCTCTGTCCTTTCTGCATTGGAGAAGAGATACCCTCACTCCCGCCTCCTTCCCCGTCCAGGCCACTTGTCAGAGAACCCGCTAACAAGCATAATAAACCCCTTGCTGACAAGTGTGGTGGGACGGTGCTCACTTAAAGAGCCTCCCCACCCAGAGCCGGGACATGGGACCGCTTTGGTGGTCAGGTCTTCACTGAAGGAACAGAACTTAGAGCAATGGAGGGTCTGCAGGGAGCAGGAGGAACCCAAGGAGAACCAAGCAGAACCAAAGAATGAAAAGGCAGAGAGGGAGGAGAGAAAGGGGAAGGAGGAGAAGAGAGAGAAGGAGAAGCGAGAGAAGGGGAGGAGAGAGGAAGAGAGGAGCAGAAATGAGGAGAAACGGGATAAGGAGAAAGAGAAGGTGACCGTTATCGTGGCGGTGGTGGAAGGACGAGAAAAGGTAGAGAGAAGAGGCGATGAAGAGACAGTCCAAGAAAATGTCACCAAAAAGGAGGAAGTGAAAAAGGAAGAGGAGATACAAATTAAGTGTGAAGAGGTGGAGGAGAGAGGGATGAAGAAGAAGGATGGAACGCAAGAGAGCCATGGAAAGGAGGAGGCGGTAGTTGCGGCTAAACTAGAAAGAGAAGATATCGAGCTGGAGGGAGGAGAAGGAGGGACAGTTGGAGAAGAAGTGGAGATGGAGAGTTGGGACGCCGTGCTCGAGATGGTTAACACACTATGGGACGATGGCTGGGGTAAAGGGGGAGCGGGAGGAGGTGATACCGACTCCTTCTCGGGCTCCCTGCAACGTTGGCCTCTCCTCCGACCACCAGCCGGCTTCGGAGGCTCCCACCCCCCCTCCTCTGCAGCCTCGGAGCTCAGCCTGACGGAGTTAGAGCGGAGAGCCAGGGAGCTGGACTCGGACCTGGAGCACCTCGACCTATCGCAACCCCACAGGGACACACAGGATTTATACCAAACACTCCCTGAGCCACAGAGGGAGCGAGGTGACATGTACCAAACGCACCCGGGGCCCCAAAGAGAGAAAGCTGCTCTGTTGACAGGTAGATGCAGCTGGATTGTCTGTATGTTTGTTTTCTCTGATCTCTGCTTTTTCAATTCTCTTCCTGTGCTGTATTTGAACTCACACTGATGAAAAAGGAAGAATTCCAAAAGAGGCCAACTGATTTAAAAAAGGACTGACATTTTATTTAGATAAGGTGCAAAGGTGACAAAAATGTGCAAAAACTGAAAAAGTGTACAAACAGAAAACGTTTCAATCGGTAGACCCTCATTTCCAAATATTCAACACCTAGTCAAATTATCATTACAGAATTTCCCTCAGTTTTTTTTATTAGTGAATTTAATTCAGGCTCTGAAACATAATTTAAACCAGTTGACACAATATTACTCTGAAACCAATTAAATTCTTGTAGACAGACTGGCACCTCCTCTGGGCATAGTGTCCTTCCTGCAATGGCAGTGGTGGTCCACCCCACTTGAATTATTAAATAATGGTATGGGAATCATAGATGTATACTTTATTTGAAGCTTTTTTTTTTTTCAAAACAAGATATCCACCATTTGAAAACTTGGCATCTACTCTTTTATTTGTTTGTTTATTTATTTTTAATAGGGACAGTGCATATTAATGAACATTTAAAACCAAATGTAAATATGGCAGATTTATCCACTAGGCTAATTTTAGATGTTGGCATGAAGATAAAGGCATGAAGATGGAATAATACTCATGTTTCGAGATATCATAAGAAGAAAAAAAGAAATAAAAACAACATTCTAGAGAATGTAATCATTTGTATTTTTGACGTATGGAGAAATGAACAGTAGTTTTCTTTTCTAAAATGAATATAAAACATTTTGCAATGAAATGGATTTGGGTCGTTTATTATATTTTATGGTTAATCCAAATAATAATATTATATACATTGTACTGTTTTCCTACTTCAGCAGTGGCTCTGTAGAATAATTCTTTCTGTCTGGCTGAGAGATTTGGCTGGGATATTGGCTAGGGAACACCCAACCAAAATGCCAATTTTTGAAGTAGTGCCGGCACTAATCAGTTGCCAAGCCATTGCTTTCCCATTCTGTCTCATCAGTAATATCAGAACAGTGCTATAATACTATAATATGGCTTGAGTAAGGAAGGATTAGGCAATGGAGTAATAGATTACCTATAGCAAGATTACAGAAATCTGAATCTCCAAAAGTTGGTAAATGTAATCAATTACAGTTCCTGAAAAAATAAGATTATAGTTAATTTTTGGAAAATTACTGAGTCCAAATCAATTCCAAGACCAGGTCCAGTTGAGTTCAAGTCAAGAACAGGGGGATCGAGACCAGTGCAAATAAAGTATTAAAGACAAATAGTGTAAATATCTTTTCAAATGTAAAAATTAAGGAGTTTCTTAAGAATCAACAGAGATGTAGATCTATCTGCAGAAGCTCTGTACTAAACCCTTCAACATCCAACTAACCAAGGCATATAGGATTTTGACTAATAGACCTTTGAGGGTCATACACAGGTTTCTACGGGTGAAATCCCTTGAATTGTTTGTAGTACTGCGGAGAAAATAAACCAAACATTAATAAAACTGCCAATTTTTATATTTTAGATAGGATGGAAACATTTGTGTCAACATCCAACAGTGGCTAACACCAAGACAAGCCGTCAAGACAAGACGTCAGAAAAGAACTCAAAGCTTCTTAGTTTCTTAGAAACATGTTTGATGAAAGTCAATTTAATCATGAAACTATGGGCACAAACATCATTCTAAAGTAACTTTTCCAGCTTTGTACATTGGCCCTCTGCTAGAGAAATTAACAAATGTGACAACCACCACCAGATGATGGCTATTATATTAACCCAATGACTGTGATCAAATTTCCAATGGCTTGACCAAGTGGGTAATGAACAGTGTAATTGTATTGATTACTTCTCTTGTTTCTCATGTTTCGTTGTGTTCTGTCTCTCCTCTGTTTTCCAGGAGTGGGAAGCAGATCCCAGGTCACTTTGGAGCTCAGTGCTTTGGCCCCTTCCACGACAGAGACAGACCGACGACCTATTAACTGGTCAACCAAACCTGCTGCTGGGAATTCAACTTTTGGCTCAAGGTAATTATATGAAGGTGTGGCTCTGTCTGAACTGCTCTCCACCAGACATTAACATGCATCCTGGGTGATCGGTTGTTCATCGTAAAGCGTAAAAACACATAAAATCCAGGTCTAAATGCAACCAAGACGCATTGAGGATCTGATCATGAAAATCAGCATTGAGGTGGTCAGAGATACATTTCACCACGTTAACAAAAGAACTGGATCTCCAATCCAGTAACATACTTACATACTCATGGATGGAAGTGAGGCAAGGTGTTTACTGTCAGTTTCAAGAGACATAAATATTATAAGATGAAGGAACATCCGTGGCAGTCAAATTGCAATATACAAGGCAACCCAACCCAACACTTTGTTGGGTTTGTTTAGTGCATGTATCTCTTTAATTTTGAAATTTTCTATATTAAGTATGTGCGTGCTACCACATGGGATGCAGAGCATGTTGCTTGCTCAATATGACGGTGGACTTAGATATGGAGTTTTCCCATTTCTGAGACATTCTAAGTGGATTATTTTCTGGGGGGGATTATTTTTTGGCATTTTTACAAGATACTTGAAGGTGGAGAGAGACAGGAAAGACAGGGAGAGAGAGAGGGATAACATGGTGCTGGGCCAGATTAGAACCCAGGACGTCGTGGTTACTCGGTGTGCACCTTAGGCCACCAGGATACCCCATTCTAAGTTGCTTTAACAACAAAATCACATTTTTGAGTGTCTGTTTCTCACATTCATATTTGTTTCACATTTGTTTGGCATATACTCATAGAGGAAGGCATCATATCAGAATCTGTTTTTGAGTAGCTGCTTGGCGCACAGTATGTTGTCAAGATTTACGCAAGGTTTTGCACTGACCATGTTTATACTCAAGATGCAAGTAAACACAAATGAAATGCAACGACATCTTGAGGCTGTTGGGGCTAGGCCATGGGTAATGTCTATAAAGAGAACAGTAGTAGTCCAACGTTTGAGCCTTGAGGCACACCACATGTAATCAATGAAGCAGGAGAACAATATTCACCAATGGAGACTGGAAATGAGGCGGGTAAGATGATAACCAGTCCAGGTCTGTCCTACAGATCCAACCTAATTCCTTCTCTCAATTAAAATAGCATGAACAGTAGTGTTGAAGTGTTTGCCTAAGTTAAAGCAGTACTAACAGAGCAATCGCCGGAATCTGCATTCATCAGGAGATTGTTATAACAATGAAATAACCATGAAACTGTGAGTTGTTTGTTGTTTATTTCAATGTTGTCTCACTGTTATCACTGTACCCTCACAAACTTCACTGTTCTTTGGCTAGCTGGCTAATGAATGGAGATGTAAACCAAACCAAACCAAATCATACCACAGCCTCAGCCAGGTAGAGCAGAGCTAATGGATCCACGGCTATGTGTCGATCGACCAAGATATCTTTGCAACCATTCAAATTGTCATTTGAGAAATGAAACAAAAAGCAGAATGCTCTGTGCGTTGGGATGAAATCAAATCCACGACCTTGGCTTTGGCTTTAAAAGTAGTTTATGAGAATTTTGATGTGCAATACACGGCATACCGACTCATACTGGCATACTGGTCACAGAGAGAGCATTATGATTTGCGAGGGCTTAGGTGATAGCGGACACGTGGGATGTTGCAGTCCTCTGAGTGCCTTGTCTTTTTTCTAGCTCTGCTAAAGAGGACAGCTCTCCAGACTCCAACCTAACCCTGGAGTCTGACTCCAGCGGCGTCTTCCTCTCCTTATCCAATCAGAGCCAGGAGGAGACCGGCTCTGACAGCGATCAGCCAATCAGTGGCTCCGACCTGGGCAGCAGCAGCACGTCACTGGAAAAGGACGGGGAAGAGTCAGGTTTAAAGGAGTGGGGGAGGGAGGAGAGCACAGACCTACAGTGGTGCTACCCATCGCTCCTCGACAGCTCTTCGCATGGAGATGACGAAGGAGATGGAGAAAGAGAGGAAGGGGGGCATGGAAAGACGGGGGGAGATGAAGAAAGAGAGAAAGAAGGGGATGAAGAAACTGAAAGAGAGGAAAAGAAAAGAGGAATTGTTACTATCATTAAGACCCCATTCGACCATATACACATCGAGGGCTCCACAACTCTAGATGCCTCACAGAGTGAAGAAATGCCGCCTAGGAAAAAAGTGACTCTACTGGGAACCGACTCCCCTCTTCCTTTGTCTCCCTCCAAACAACCAATCAAACAGCTTCTAGATCCTAATCAGCCAATCAGAAGCTCAGGCCTGGACTGCGGCGACTTGGACCCCTTTGTCCAATCTGATAGCTTTGTTTACCTTGCCGTGTCTGCAAGACCCGCCTCCCAGGCTGAAATCACCACGTCGAAGGAAGTGTCCACCCACGATATACACCAAGACAGCTTACAGAAACGCTCAGATAGCTTGAAAACGCGCTTGGCTCAGCCAAACACACAATGGGAAGCCAAGCCGACTCGTCTCGCCCCCCAACAGCCAGAGGAAGGAGACTTTCTGTCCACTGATAGCTTTGTCTACCTGGCTGCTCCAGCCTGCCTCCTACTGGGCCCGGAGGGAACTACACCCTACAGCGCCAGGTATTTATTTAACAGCAGTGCATCTTTGTGTGTTTATTGTCCCTCTCTTGTTCATTGTTTGTAATTCAGTGTAGGGCCAGAGGAATAGCTAAAATATCATTTCACACCAATTTTGTCATTATTACGATTCTAGAGGTTATTTGGTTTTGTAAAATACACTGACATCTTGTCGTGCACTTTTTTGGGATGAACTTGTCATGTTGAGGCTTTCATTCGAAATGGTCTCTTTTCATTTTAGAGCAACATTTTGTTGCACACTACACTATCCAAAATTCTTTATTTTTATGTGTACTCACTTGGTTTGAGTTAAGTGGGTGGAGTGAAGTGCTTTGCATCTTGACTGATGATATTGATATATTTTGCTCTTTTTTTTTTGTCTTTCCTGTTTTCCCAGGGAGTCGGATTCGGAGAGTTCGGGCTCTGGCCCTGTTGATCTGTCAGTGCTGGGCTGTGGTTCAGTTGCAGGGGACAGCGACTGGGACTCAGACCTGTCTGAGTCCGATCCCAGCCGCTCTTCCAGAATCACTGGTACCAAACCTGCTGCTACTGCCCGGCCCAAACGCCCACCTGCTGAACCGGGCTGGGACTTGTTTGGAGAAACCACTGAAGCCGAAGTCCTCACTGAACTCTTCTCAGAACAGGACAAAAACAACAACGGCAAAGGAAGGAATGTTACTGGGGTTACCACTACCATGTCAACATCACCAGGGTCTCCCATTGTGACGCAGCCTGTTACTATGACAACGAGGGCGGCAACAATAGCAGAGCCGACGCCAACAACAAAGAAGGTGACCTGGCAGTTCAAACCTGCCCAGAGGTCAGTCTGCACAGGAAGCAGAAAGGAGAGAGAGAAGGAAGTGACATCGTCGTCATTTGCGAGGTACAAGGAACTGGAAGGAGGCGAGACACATAGACCCTCGCCTTCGTCTTCATCATCATCATCATCGTCACCGTCATCATCGTCATCTGGTTGAATCATGACAAAGATGGATGTCAGCAGGTTTTACTTAGATCCCTTCCTGTAGGGCTTTTCAAGACCTAAAATTGGGTTACAGAGGAGTAGAAAAACATCCACATCTTGACAAGTTTTTGACAAGCTACAAGTTTTTGACTGGAAATTTGAATTTTACATCTAGCTGCTGTCATTGCCTTCCTATATCCCTGTAATGTAAGACCGGCTGAATCAAAGGCTAGTTGGTTGGTACATTTTGTTAGATTAGCCTACACAATACCATACATAATCAGTTTTCGTCTCAAGAAAATGTTTGAAAACTAACAAATCAAACTTCTTTCGAAACTGGTTAAGTGGAGTGTTGTGTAGGTTGATTTAATTTTGCGATGTATATACAATGGGGATTCAAGCAAAACAGAAGCCTTGAGGTTGAGATCATATAAGTTATGGAAAATATGTCTATTATTAGAATAATATTTAAGTAAGATATGCACATTGTTACTGTCACGAACAGTATCCTTCTTCATACAGGCTGTCAAATGTTTGAACACAGGGTTGGTTTACTAGTTATATCTTCACATTATTATTATGAATCTAAATAAATATAAATACTGCTGTGGATTCTCAGTTCTATTGAATGTACTATACAGGAGATAGACTGTTAAAGGGAAAATCCACCCTAAAACAGAATTCACATATCATCAGTGTCTTGAAAAAAAAAAAAAAAAAAAAAAATCCAAAAAGACAGCTTTTCAGGGTCATGTATTTTCCATTTTAGAATGCATTATCAATGATTTGGCTTGGCACCAGTGTCATGAAAAGATATCTGTAGGAGAATATTTTAATCCTATATCAAGAGGTAACAGTGAATGCAGATGTGTCTCAGGCCTTTTCATATAACAAAATAGACCTTCCCCACATTTAACTCCCGCTGTTGCTACTTCATCTATATACTTTACAACTGATATTTAAGTCAACTTTAAAATGTACTTTACAATGTATTTTATAATTACCTCCAACTTTACAATGTATTTAACTGTCTGTCAATAATATATTTTGAACACTGAGGTAATTGTAGAGTTATAACTGCTGTGTCCATGAGCGAAAATGAAGGAGTACTGGAAGGGTTTAGTAATAATGTTTCATTTAAATGTTTTATTTATCAATTAGATTTGAAATTGTTAATGTATTAATTGAGCAATATGCTTACAGATTTATGCTATATTCTATGTTTCATATTTGGAAAGTGCTGCCTGAGTGATGTGTATAATAATGGTATGGGTGAATTTAATATTTATTTTATTATACAGCCAAATAATTAGGGTGTGCATCGTAATTGCACTCACACTGAAAGGTGCTACTTGTAGCATTTTTAAATATCAAGATATTATTGTCAAATTAATTCTGATACCTTGGTATAATTACTATCAACAAATGACACCATGGTTGAGACGATTCTCCTCTATCTCATACCAGTGGTATTGTTACTGCTGTGTTTCTCAAAATTACCACATTTCCCATAAACTCTGTTGCAAAGAGGATGTTGCTGCTCTTCCCCCCCCCCTGGTGGCGCTTTACTGAAGAGGATAAACCATAGGGATAAACATGTTGGAGGGTATAGCTTCATTTGTGCTGGAAGAACAGCGTCCTCTTCCTCTTTTGTGCCATAAAGCAATCCAGCAGATTTCCTGTCAAATCCAACCTGGTGACACTGTCAAATGCAGTGTAGAGGCTGGTAGAGGCTGACAGTCTTCTCAGCAATGGTCTTGTTCATTCATGGTAATTATACTAATGTCTCAAAATGAACATGGTAATGATTTATTGATGTGACAATGCTACATGTAGCACCTTTAAAAGAGTTCATTAAGAGCACAATCCTGTATATCAGATGTATTTATTAGCACCTCAAATAACAGATGTGTGATGGGAAGGTGAAAGTTGTCAAATTATTGTCAGTTACACATGTAAACAATAATTCCTCTTGCAAACGTGGTTATGAAGGCTATGGCAAGCTGTGGGCCGACAAAGATGGAGGGGCAGCTCGCATGCTAAGCAGGTTTAGCTGTTGTGCCTGATACCATTTAAAGCTGCACTAGGCAATTTTGCACGCTGGCGGCCTCAAGTGGCAGTTAGAAGTAACAGTTTGAATTTTGAGGACTTCGTTACCCAGAAATCCTGTAAAGTGCAAATCAGTGGTGTGGCGGGGGTGGAGAAGAGATTCAGCCGTTGTTGATGAGTCTAGCTTTCTCTGCATGGAACGCTCGCTCACTGCTGTTTAGGAGATACTTTTGGATTTCACTCTTAGGTTTTTATTTGTCACTTCCTGTGTGTGTGGAGAAGATTTCTCACCATGACACTAGAATTTAATTTGAGCAAACTGGGTGAATCTGTGGCGCCTCTGTTTGGCGGTTGGGACGCTCTTTGTTGCAGCCCCACGTCCTGATTTAGGCTGAGTAAGACGCCTTGCCTTGTGCAGCTTTAACTGCCATTGTAAACATTCAAATGCTCCTATGGTTCTCCTTGGCCAGAGTTCCCATGAGCACCCAATGAGGGTAAACCAACAGGAGTTTGGTAGCGCCCCAAGTTTACCACCAGTCAGGTTTGGCGATGGAGGCCACTGGTGATTTTGAGTATACATTTACAAACACACCCATAGAAGAATCAAGTGCTTTGTTAGCATATCTGTATTTGAAAGCTGTGAGGTCTTTATATTTGACTGTCTGAATGTCTGTCTTGAGAAGTGAATGTTAATCAGGGCTGAAGTAATGACCGACAGAGAGCCATAGGCTACAATTGCACTTGTTGCCGTGTAATTTTCTCATCTGAATCATGCCAGAACACGTTAAGAAACAAAAAAATCAGAGTTTGCTCACACTGTGATCGCTTCTTCAAAACTCGATTCAGAAGTGGTCAGGCTCACATTGTGGTATTCTTTGTAGTCTGGACACAATCCAGGAGCAGTTTGCATATGAGCGATATAAAGGCATGGAGAGGATGTATGTGCAGCCATGGGAGACACAAGTGCAACCACGGCTATCGATCGAGTTTAGAACTGCCAGTTTTCCCTGGCAGCCATGTTAGCTCCACAGTCCCACTCCAGGCAATTTCTTGGTGATTCTCTGCCAGCTCTGCTGTAGAAAGTTTGGCATCTCAACACAGTGATGTTATGGAGGGCACTGTTATGTACTGGAAGCCAATGGTTCCTGGTTCTAGAGAAGGGGCAGCAACATGGCATCCATAGCACAACCTGGACAAACTGTGTATAGTCAAGGCTGTTTACATGACACAGTTCATTAAATGTAACCTGTGTAGGATTTTCTCTAAATATATCATGGTCAGATGAATTGCGATAACAACAATTGGCACTCTGTACTGTAGCTCTTGAAAGCTGCTTTCTATCAGAATATTGAAATATTTCCTTGCCCCACTGCTTTTGAAGCCTGCTGTAACTCCCCAGTCTACTGAAAGGCATTTTTTTTGAGGAACCAATCCTGAAAACTCCCAAACTGGACCAAATAAGCGCATGAACCAGATAGTTGGATGTACTATTTCTAGCAGTGACACAATCTTTGTTTTTGCTAGCATTAAAGTGTGTCATGACAACTAGTTTCACTGTGATATATTAAGGACAAATTACTTCACGTATCCTGTTTCACAGAATTTTGTAAAATCCACTAATATCAGGCCATATGCGTAATATTTTGATGTTCATGTAAACGCTGATCACTGTTAAAGCTTATTGGTGATTAAGAACTAAGACCTGAGAGGGAATCTTAGCGCAAATAGATGATTTATATGAAACCTTATTGTGTGCAGTATTACCAAGCCTTGTTGAAACGCATCAATGTACAAATAAAGACTAAAACTTGATGGTGAAATGTCATGCACTGTGGCCTGTTTTTTCTTGCGTCCCAGTTCTCTTACTCTGGTCCTAACTAGAGTCTTTTACCCAGCTAGGCCAATATTTGCATCAACACTGGCAGTCAAAAATGTTCACATTGCATACAATTGCCTCGGGGCAAGTGTACTTTTACCAATGAATTTTGGAAGCTACTTTGATCTAGCCGACAACTCGGGGGTCAGTGTTGCACTCGTTAACCAAAAAAGTAATACATTACATCATGACTTCTTACACATTTCAAAAGTAATATCATTACTTTCCTCTTTATTTCTCTTTATGATTTATTACACTACTTGGTACAATTCTGTTCCAGCCCTTCCTCTCTTATCTTCAAAAATCAAGTCAGTTTCCTCTCCTGTGAACGATCAGGAAGCCACAGGGGGAAAAAAAATCTGTCACAACCTTGCTGATCCTTCAGAATGCATGAATCAAAAAGAACTAAAGCATTCAGCTACTTTAAATGCCAGCACATTCCGACTGCAATAGCCGCCATCAAACCTTGACAAAGCCTGTTGCGGTTTTCATTTTAATATAAAAGCTTTGTCGGTTGTCCTCAGAGTAGCTGAATGACCAGAGAAACCAAAAAAAAAAGATTTCCAATGTGCTTGTCATTTGGATAATTCAAGATTTTAATTACAAAACCAAGGACTTATTGTTTTCATTGGTAACTGTAATATCTTTTATACTGAACTGAAATACCACCTGAATTCAAATGATTGAACAAACTCCCGCTGTGCAACAACCAGCCATAAGGATCAAGCTTCGAGAGGAAGGGGTGTCGAACTTGCTAGGCCAGTTTTCTCAAATAGTTCCAGGAAATAAAGAGCCAAACTGACCCGAACTCTTTTATTTAAGATTAAACTCTTCATCATTCGCTTCTCATTTTGTGCCCCCACTCTCGCTCACACACACACACACACACACACACAGCCTGCGGTGCCATCTGTGTATTAAATAGTAGATGGTGTACGAGGCGTGGTGTCAGTAATGTGGGTCTGTCCGTCTATTTAAGGCTGATTAATTAGAGCACTCTGAATAAGGCCAGAGAGAGAGAGAGAGGGAGAGGGAGAGAGAGAGAGAGAGAGAGAGAGGGAGAGAGAGAGCGAGAGAGAGAGAGAGAGAGAGACTACCATAATGAATAGTTAATCTATGTGCCAGATACATAGCCACCAGAGGGGCTGTGGTGACTTATTGGGCCAGCTGACACAGTCTGTTTGTCACACAGACAGTCTGTAAAAATATACCGCCAGATTTCCTACACAATTCTTAAACTAATTTGAACAAACTTTTCCGGATCAGTGCTCTTTGAGAAAGCTGTGAGACTGACGTCAATAAAGTTTTTTGGTAACAGAGAAATATGCAGGCAGCTAATTTACCTTGGTTATGGCCCATCAACCTGAAATTTGTCACTAACCTCACATTGAAGGGGCAATAAGTATACAGAACAAAATTACCATAATGTATCTATGGAGGTTGATAGGGTTGTTGGTCAATATCAATAACTCAACAATTACTTGGCCAGATGCCAAAAGTCACTTTCCAGCCTGTACCGTGTTTTGGAATAAAAACTCATTATTAGTCTGTAAGGAATCTTTTTCCCTAGCTTTATTTATTGCACAGTGTCCCTGAAGTGGTGTTAAGTAATCATTAACCTGTAACAACACTGGCAGAACTTGCCTCCCCCAACCCCTCTCACCTCTTGAGGTACAGTGGCCTGTAATTGACACAAACAATGAAATCACATTTTCACAATAGGATGAGTAAGCCAGCTAATTAGAGCAGACATCCAACAGAAACAGTGTAGTGAAGACGTAATATATCACTATGCAAAATACTGGATTAATTATACTGCTTTGTCATTTGCTTTTTTGGCTTGAGAACAAGGCTTTTTAGCCTTTGTAGCTGATTGTGACAAAAGAGCACAGGCTGGAAAGTGAGTTTTGAAAGCCATTGGTAAGTCATTGGTATTGGTGTTGGTATGATCAACAACCTTATCAACCCCCCCCCCCCGCACATTTATTATAGCCTATTTGCGATATGGGGCAGTAAACTTTTTGCCTCTCTAATTGATGAAACTCTTAGGGCTCTATTTTCGTGAGTCAATGGCACATGGCACAAAGTGCAGTCAACGGCGCAAGGTGCACAGAGCGTGGCGACTATGGTTGGTCATTTCATGGCGAAGAGGTGCACAGCGCACCTGAGGTGTAGTTGGAAATGGGGTGGGACAAGGAGGAAACCATTATCAGTGGGTGTGGCAGGGGCTGGCGTCATTCGTGACCAATCAAATCACCTCTTCCCCTTCCCTTTACATCCAGTGCGCTCTGTGCCACAGCACTCTGACAATTTGGTGATGGAGAGAACTGTCTGGAGTGAATCTGTTGACCAGTGCAAGAAATGGCTCAATGATATCAGGCAAAGAGCCAAACAGTACAGTTTGGCTATGGGGAGGGGGGCATCCACCAGCCAGTGCCTGACATCTAGAGAGGATGCAGCTGCCTTCACAATCCCCACTCCATGCGTCATGGTGCATACTGACAGTGCTATGACAGTTCTATGTTGGATGACAATCATTCACACCACAGCCACATGTATATTAAGTGGTGGAAAGTAACTAAGTACATTTACTCAAGTACTGTACTTAAGTACAATTTTGAGATACTTGTACTTTACTTGAGTATTTCCATTTGATGCTACTTTATACTTCCTCTCCACTACATTTCAGAGGGAAATATTGTACTTTCTACTCCACTACATTTATTTGACAGCTTTAGTTACTTTTCAGATGGAGATTTGACACAATGGATAATATAACAAGCTTTTAAAATACAACACATTGTTAAAGATGAAACCAGTGGTTTCCAACCTTTTTGGCTTTTGACGTCTTACAGAAAGCAGTGTGTAGTCGGGTCACATTTCAGATGTCTATGAGTTGTTAACAGCTCCACCAAATAGTGATTTTTCCCTCTAAACCTCACATGGTTTCATTTCAATAAATGTTCAAATGATCCAATATTTCAGCAAAAATCAAAGATTAGAGAAAAAGTGCAAAAACTGAAAACAGATTTGTGCATCAGAACTTTGTTTTTTCTTCTTTCCTCTCCTATTAATCATCTCACGACCCCTCCGATTTATCTGGTGACCCTTTGGAGGGGCCCGACCCCTAGGTTGGGAACCACTGGACTAAACTAGCTAACTGTATATAAAGTAGTTCAAACTAGCTCCACCTCCAGCAGCTACAACAGTAACATGCTGCTTACACACTGATGCTTCAGTATTAATAATCTAATGATGTCATATATAATAAAATATCAGTCAGAGGGACCAAAGCACTACTTTTACTTTAATACTTTAACTACATTTTGCTGCTAATACTTATGTACTTTTACTTAAGTAGGATTTTTCATGCGGGACTTTTACTTGTAATGGAGTATTTTTACATTGCTGTATTGGTATTTTTACTTAAATAAAGGATCAGAGTACTTCTTCCACCACTGGTATATTGGTCAGCTTTTTTTCGATGCGCGTGTCACTTGGTAAAGCCTTTGACCTGGTCTGAGCAGGTGTGCGACGCAAGCGCGAATCCAAGTAATCCCTGACTACGCTGCTTGATCGTGACACTCCCCCCCCCCCGCCCCCCCCCCCTACTGCGAGTCTCCTCCCACTTCGGCGCAGTCCAGTTCACAGAGAGTCAACAAAAATACCAAGCGGGCGCAGGCGAGAGAGAAAAACCTGTGCCGCGCCTGATGAAAATGCACGGCCACGGAAATAGATATAGCTGACTGGATGCTGATAGCTTTTGGGTTTTCTTATGCAGCAACAATTAGCACAGAGTCCACATGTACACTGACCTACTGGACCTACTGAACCATCCAACAGCTTAGTTTGGACCACCGTTGCTTTCTCTGTCTTCAAGAGATGAACTGCTTCATTCTTTCAGCTCTGATTATAATATAAAACATTATGTTAATGCTAAGTCTAGGCTTTTATACTGGAGAGCTGCAGAATATGACTGCTCAGTCCATTAATGTCTCTCTCTCTCTCTCTCTATGCCTCTCTCTATTCTGCGTTTTTCACTTTAGCAGTGATTGTTGTTGCTTTGTGTGCGCGCGTGTGTATGTGTGTGTTTGTGTAGGTACAGGCTTTTCATTGTGTGTGTGTGTGTGAGAGAGTGTGAGTGTGCGTGTGTGTGATATTCTGTGTGTGTGGGTGCTGGCTGTTTGTATGTACTGCATGTGTGAAGAGAGGAGGAGGAAAGGAGCTGTTGAATCTCAGCAAAGAGTCTAACACACACGTGTGCGCACACACACACACACACACACACATACAGACAATAAAACCCTGCACCTACACAAACACACACACACACACACGTAAACAAAGTCGAAGGCTTGAGGATTCAAGGTTGTATCTGAGGCTGTGCAGTTAATAAGCCAGAGCCATACACAGTTAGTCAGCTTGAACTATGGGTTTACTGCCATGTGTCTAATACTAATATACTAATACTAATAATAAACAATACATTTATAGAGAATTCTTCTTCTTGTAGTGCTCAGACAGCACCTAGCCAAGTAGTGATCCAGTTCAAGAATGCCAAGTGAAGAGAAAACATTCAATTGCAAACTGTTATAAATGTTTAGAACATCCCACAGAGTCACAGAACTGAAGTCAAGCAAAAAATGGAATCAGTAGCTAGTGAAGCTATGCTATCGGCTAACCCAGAGGTCTAGCAGCCCCAGCTGTAGCTAACGCTAACCAACGTTACCGAAAACCCTTTAGCCACTGACTAGCAACAGGCTGTTTGTGAGCATACTGCTTGACAGATATTTATTTATGCACAGTGAACCTGTGGTGAGTTAACCAGGGTCTCCTATATTGTACTGTGGCGGGCCACCACCATCAATTTGTTTTTGCAGAGATGCACGTGGTCATGGTCGAAGTGACAAATAGCGACGTGTGGCTGACAACCCCCCCCCCCCCCCCCCCCCCCGTGCAAAAAAATATATAGGGGAAACACTGAAGCTAACGTTAGCTAGCTGGCTAGCTTGTGTGGCTGCATCGTTTTTCAGATTCTAAGCTCCTCCATCTTTGAAAGGCTGCAGCAATGTTCACTCAGGTGTTGGAGCAGGCTGTGTCATTGGCCTTTTTGGCTTTAGAACAAGGCTTTGTTACAGTTTGTTCTTCCAGAGAGTACGAAACAATACGGACTTGTTTCGAAAGCTTGACATCTCAGCAGCCATTGAGGTAGCCTAACAGTGGAGCGACTGGCATTGATCAACAACACTTGCAAATCCCCCCGATATATATTAAATATTACTGATTGTTCCTTTATCAATGGGAGTATGATACATTGTGTGAGGAAATGGGATAGGAGTATGTTTCATCACACTTTTGGTTACAGTCGTCTCATGGGACTCTCCTCTCTGTTGCAGCCCCATTTTGTGATTTCGGCTGATGAATATGGAAGGCTGGACTCCTGCATAAAAATCTTGCCCAGTGTAGCTTTAATGGATCAAGCGCACTCAGTATTATTGGATGGCAAAAAATATCTTCAGATTGGAAGGATGCTAAAGTATCTCCTCAGCATGCAGGCATGAGAGGAAATTGGTTGGCAGCTGGAAGAGGATAGCCAGAGATAAAGTTATTACAAAATAACCAGGCTCCTTGATACATGTGGGATAAAAAAAGCAGCACAATTAACAAACTGAAATCCTTTGCCTTGAGACATTTCTTTATCTGTATAGAAATTACCACATGGCAAAAGCAGCAACATAAAGCCTTCTTTTCAATCTTTGCCGGTCTCTCTATTTTTCTCAGATCCGCTCCCTTCGCCGTGAAACTCCCCCCGACACTTTTGCCCATTCTGTCGACCGGAGAATGGTGCGAGAATGAGAGAAAAAGGATATATAGACAGGGAGAATGGGATAGAAGCACTAGGGTGAAGAGGAGGGGGGGAGATCAGGAGGTGCCGATTACATAAGACCATCACAAATATCATGGTAAAGACCTGAGAGAGAGCGGAGCTATTTTAAACACTGGGCTAGAGCTCACAGAAAGAAGCAGTGTGGGCTGATATATTGGCCATCGGAGCAAACTGTGTGTATGTGTGTGTGTGTGTGTGTGTTTTTGTGTGGTTCCCCTCCCTTCAGAAGCCTGGCAGATAGCGGACTGGGACTTTAAAGACACGTTACGTAACGCCGACCGGGGCTTTATACACCTCCAAGATTCGTCTCGTGGTCAAATCGTTTCAGGAGTCCTGACTGTTGTTTCAAGGGGTTTCTTTTTTTTTTTTTTTTGGAGAGAAATTGATTTTGCGTCGAACAAATCCAGCAGACTGAACTGTCCAGGGTCACGCGTGGTCTTACTGAGCTGTAATGTTTGCCGAGACAGAATGTATGTGTTGTGGGAGCATTTCAAAGGCCAATATTCCCCTCAGCAGGAATTTGGATTGGGAACGTGATAGCAGCAGGCTGCCGAGGAACAAAGCAAAGCATCAATAAAAACACAGTATTGTTGGTTTTGCCAGTGTATGCTGCCTCACAATGTTAGCTGTGTGTCACACCCAGATAGAGAGCGGCTTCTGTTTAGCAGGGCCGGGTCTAGAGGGGGCTGGGGGCTCGGGTAAGCCACCCCCATCCCCGATTTGCTGCCTGTCCTCCCCAGTCCTAACCTAAAAATATACAAATAAAAAGGTAACCCTTTAAGTTCAGGTCATTAATTACATAGTAATGACTGCAAATAAAGTAATATTCAGTTAAAAATAGATGTAATAACTAGTTATAGGATTAGAATGACTGGTAATTACTGAGCAATATACAAGCACAAAAAAGGTGTTTTTTGTTATTTGTGTAGAGTTGGTATGGAGTTTGTATACCTATGTGAATATTGTCAGTACTGGTATATCTTTTCTAAAACGTATAATGTATTATTGTATGTATTCTACGTTATAAGGAAATTAAAAAACACAGGTGTTTCTACACAGCTGTAGTCACTTTCTGTAATGAATGGAAGATAAATCAAATTCAAGTTTTCAAAAGTGTGCAGTAGTTCCACTTATCTAATACAATTCCTGGTAAAAGCACTTTTTTTTTCTTGTATATTACTCAGTCATTACCAGTCATTCTAATGTTATAACTAGTTTACTATTATTTCCAGTCATTACTACATAATTAAATGCCTGTAATTTAAATCGTTATCCATAACAAAAAATATGTTTTTATTTAATTACATAATTTAATTTTATATAATTAGGTTCCTGTATTTTTTATATTGTAGGCTAGGCCACTGAAACCAATACAATATGTTAGGATTAAAGATATAATAAAGATGTCCCACTCTGAGGGGATAACAATCTGATAGAAAATGTTCTTCAGTTAATTGCTCACAGCATGAGTGAGTTGACATTTCCGTATCACATTGTACTATTATTGGCAAGCATATCGTGATAAGAAAATCCACTTAAATATTCTTTCATTCTAGGAGATAATTTTTCACTGTAGGAGAGATATTTTCAATTTTCAATTTCCAATTATATCACAGATAATGTGATATAACTTGGTATTATGATGGGAGTGGAGGTTTAATAGAAACATATTTGCCAGTTGACTATTGCCGTAGAACACTGTTTAATGAAAAATGTAAATAAAGTCAAGTATACCCAGCTGCAGCCTGCGGAACGGGGCGGGGCTACAGACTGAACCTGTAATCCCGCCCATTGATGATTTCATTGGTTTAGAGGTCAAAACAGGGCAGTACATATCGCCTGTAATCTACACTGAGAATCCATTGTTTGTGTTGGAAACACAAACATTAGCTACAGAACACTGGCTGCTAACATTAGCTACAGATCAAACCTGTAATCCCGTCCATTGATGATTTCATTGGTTTAGCAGTCGGTTTCATTGGTTTAGCGGTCAACCTGTACCCCCCCCTCCATCCGTAGCCCCGCCCCGATCTGTAGCCCCGCCCCGTTCTGCAGGCTGCATCTGTGACTCCTCCCCCAGTCAAACCACTCACATGATGGTTCATTTCCGTCAGTGTATAAACAGAATCTGCACGCTTTGCTGCTCCACAAAATAAATGGGTGACCTATCCCTTACAGAGATGAAACTAGACAAGGTATTATTAAACTGATACATTATATCTTGTCTGTGCTTATTAAAAGTCGACATGGCCTGTAGCAGATATTATTTAGAATTATTTAGAGCTGCATTTCCAAAGGCAATAATTATAACTTGTTGAGGCCAAGATCTGATCTTCTCTTGGCTGTCTAAAACCAGGAAACCAGAGGGAATCTCATCTTTCCCTGTTTAGATCCTTCAGAAGGTTTCATCCCTAAACCTTCCCTGAACAAACAGACTCCAATTTCATAATATTCTGTCTCAAGGAACCCTATCTGGAGAGATTGTTGCTGTTAGATATGACTCAGAGACAAATTACATAACTGATTATATTATAGATGGGGCAGTGGGGAGAGGGAAATCCATGATCAAAATTATCATGAACTAATGGTGCATTGATGTTAAAGTACTACATGTAGCACCTTTTACGGAACTCGATATTCTATACAACTAGAAGGGCACTCGGAGAGCACAGACCTCCGCCAAGGTTCGTGCTATTATTGCTTGTTCGTGAGTCGGATCCGGATCCGCTCCAAAATTTAATGGGTTCTTCCTTGGCCCATGCTACAAAGTTCCACCTTCCACCAAGTTTCATGAAAATCGGGCCAGTAGTTTTTTCCGTAATCCTGCTAACAGACAAACAAACAGACAAACAAACAAACAAACGGCACCGAAAACATAACCTCCTCAGCGGAGGTAACCAGACACAACTGATGATTTCAGAGGTGATCAGACAAGGTGGCTAAGTGGTTGAAGTGATGTGCTGCCAATCCATTGCACATGTGCATTAGAGTGCCATCCTTGTCTGAGAGACACTTTTACAAATTAGTGAAAAGATGAAACACTTACCGCTGCCTTGAATAGCATCCAAACAGCAGTGATGAATAGCTAGAAGTGGAGTGGCTGTCAGGGCTCAAAACCTGTGTGAAGAAAACAACTCAAGAACATCAAGAAAATAAATAGACATACAAAAGAGGGGGACCAGAGTGGTTCAAGAACATTATGTCCTACAACTGGCCATACTCCAGATCTCGATGCATGTATTCATTATGAGTCTTCAGAGGGATTGTCCTTTATAAAGTCCATAAATTAACCCAACATGTTCTCAAAGTCTTTTGGTTCTCCCTTCATGGCATATGTTCATTTTCACATAGACAGAAATCCTGAGAGTTCCTTCCTTCATTCATTGGCTGTTCGTTGGGTTTTCAAGGCTTTTCCAAGGCATAGCAGTTGCATATTTGATTTGAAGTCATAATAAATACACAAAAGTCTTGTTTTGCTAGTCCATAACTTACAGTTTATAGGAAAAACACCATGTATACATAGTTTAGGGTACAGTATATTGGAAGATCAGCAGAAACACACATTCTAGGTACTTTCTTCCAGAACTCTGTGATAATGAGACATTCCCATGAACGATAATATAATGAGAGTTTACCTTCAATACATGCACTGATATCTAATATAATATAAGTCCTCATTATTTATGTTGTAAATGTTAGAATCTTATGTTAATAGTTAATGTAGAACTTGGGATTTAAAACACATAACCTTCTGATCTGCTTCAAATATTTTCTCATCACAATTATGATGTGAGTCTTTGTGCTTTGCGACAAATCCCTTTAGTTTAAATGGATCCCAAGGTGGTTTTGAGTCCCATCGTTTTTTGATATTGTGAAGTAATTAGAGATATTCTGGTACTGTCAGTATGTAAAACTCATTTATTGACAATTAGTATTGTGAAGGCACTGGAGACAGTATACTGTTTCTTTGTTCAGCATTATAAGCAGTGATGTGGTGGTAAATAAAAAGGAGGGTAAACTATGACCTCCAGTGGGCGATATTCATAAGGCAAACATCCACCAGTATAAACAAAAAATCACTTATACTTTCACAAAAGCATAAATTTACTTTTTTTTTTTTTTCCTTAGAAGATTCTGACTGCTGTTCCACAAATACATGATTAGAACTACTTGCCAGGGAGACTGTTCAGCACAATGAGCTCCCACAACACACCTACACACACACGTACACACACGCACACACACACACACACACACACACACACAAAGTCACTCCATAGGTCTATCCAGATAAAACCTGAAAGCCCAAGACTATTCCTGTATTTAAGTATATAGTTTGAACTGTGAATACATGCAAGTGGTATTTCTAGTTTTTCTAGCTTTTTATGTTGGTTACGTGCGTGTTTTGACAGAAGAGGGCGCTGCAGTCACTTTACTCTACAGACGAGGTGGCCGAGTGGTTAAGGCGATGGACTGCTAATCCATTGTGCTCTGCACGCGTGGGTTCGAATCCCATCCTCGTCGGTGTATTTTCCACGCTGTAACTAGTTATGAAGTGACCCCAGGCGGGTGTTTCAGCCTGTACTTCCGTTCTACCAGCCCCGAGACGTACCATTCTCTCTTGTATGGAGAGAACGAAATACCAAACTCCATTCAAAGATCTGGTTGCTTAATGTTGCCTTGCTTATCGGTAAATATACACACCTTGTAGAACACAAGTGAAGACGAAATACAAATCGTTAGGGTCTTGTGGTAAATTCGGCTTTAACACAACCCACCAAGCAGCACGTTATTACAATAACATCTCAACGTTTAGAAGTGACTCACACTGCTCGCTACCGCCCTCCACGGTGTATTTTGTTGCTGATTTTCTTTGGGAGTTTAAATGGCTTTCCAGCACTTAAAACCGTTTGACGCAGTCGGTTTATATGCTGTATGGCACTCCAAACAGTTGAACAGCACTAAAGATCAGTGGACTGTAGGCCTAGCATTTAGGCTACACTCTGAGGATGTTTTTTCCTTTTTTTTCTTAACATGAAAGGCTCATTACCTGTGACACATGCCCTTTCAGATTTAAATCAATATTGATTTAAATTGTAGTCTGTTTTCAATATTATGAAAACGACAGATGCATAAATGTCACTTGGTTGCACAACATAGTAAAAGTTCAGCTGTCACCCACCATGGATCTTTACATATCCTTCAAAACTATTGCAGCTCGGATAATAACCTGTTGCAGATATCTTTCATCAGTAATAATCACTAACCAGCCGTGTGCGGCAGTCATGCAGTCTCATCCTGTCTTGTTTTAAGCTAACTGTGTTGCAGTGCCTAGCAAAGTGCTTCTTCTGTCCGTCTCCTGTCTCCCGCAACATTTCCCTGAATAGCACCCAAGATAAGATGGCATGATACATGGAACCTATGCTAACCTTTAGTCTCTAGATAGGTTTATAAAAGGGCATAAGTTTGTAATCTCTAATAAATATACACAAGTAGAAAAATGAAAAACACGTGTTTTTTTTTATATATTTAACTCTGTTCATTTTTTGCAGAGGAGTTGTGGGCGGAAGTATAAACAAAATGACTTCACAACGTCTGCCCTAATTTATGTGTTACACGATAAAATGTCCGTGCTTCTTTTGTCCCGACTCTCCCTTATAGGGCTACTAAACTGAGCGTTTAAATAAACCTAAATAAAGCTTCAGTTTGATAGTTGTCCACCACATGGTGCAATTTACCTGGTTAGCTTATCTGACGAGGTGGCCGAGTGGTTAAGGCGATGGACTGCTAATCCATTGTGCTCTGCACGCGTGGGTTCGAATCCCATCCTCGTCGAAAAAGAGTTTTCTGCGGTCAATTGGGATTGTGAATAATGCTGCCTTCAAGTGCCGTCTTAAATATTCCAATCAATTTAGTACTAGTACTATAGCCTACGTTACATGGAGAAAATGTAAGCGAAACAACTCCTGTTAACGGGTAAGTTCGGCTGTTATTGACTAATATGTACGCACCTGTAATAAGTAGCTACCTGTAACCATACTTTCACCCCCAAAGAATATTGATTCTCGAGTCAGCTGTTGACAATGAATCCAAATGAGGTATGTCAGATGGGGTATATGCTATTGGTATTCTGTGTAAATAATTTGTATTTAGTATGTTTCTGTTTTCAGTGTTTGTTGAACTTTTAGTTGTCATATAGAACAACTTTTGGATAACTTAATTAGATGCGCATTTGCTTCTCTTCATTAAACTGCTGCAACACAAAGTAGATGTGCACCGCTTGATTTCTAAAATAAAACAACAGCCACCATCCATTTGGTCGTAATTTCTGGCCAAAAGCACTTTAATGTGTGACATGTCAAATTTAGGAACTTACAAGCAGCACTTGAAGGCAGCATAATTATTACCTGCAATGTACCATCCCAACAGAATGGCTCAAACTGGAATGGGTGTGGTATAGATAGATAGATAGATAGATAGTAAAGTAGCCTACTTTATATGTGGAAAGACGCAAACATCAAAATCCTCACCCTTCACATATATGTCCATACAATATGAAATATTATTAACTTAATAATATTATAAACATAATATTGTTTGTCAGTTTTTATTTCAGACAGCAGACAATTACAATAGACAATTTTAAGAATAACCTCTGTTCATTTTGCCAGATAGCCTTTTAGTCGGTAGGCCTAAGCAGCATCAGATATGGTAACATTGCATATCTGAGGGGTAGGAGCAATTGGAAAACAAAGATGTTTTTCGATTTATATTTATACACACTTATAAAAACTAGACACAGTGTGCTATCAGTATTTTCATTTTACCTTGAAACTAAATGTAGTGCCATGAAAGATAATGGACCAAATCTTTGACACTGCAATTGACTTTTGGTCAAAACAGAAGTGCTCTGCTCTGCGTGGCGGGATTTGTAAGTAAAAAAATTTCCTCTCACATCACTGTGTTCCTCTGTGGTCTAGCTGCAGGCTGAAAACCAAAGCCACCTCAGGTCCATCTCACAGTAATACAGTAGTCTCAGGTTCACCTTCTCCAGTCACATCAAAAGGATGGATCTTTGACAATGCAATAATTTTACATTTCACCACTCAAACAAAATACTGAATTCCTATAATAGGAGCCCGTTAACAGAAGAGATATGTTTTAAGACACCAGGTACCCCAGAGTTTGTCTCTGGTCATCAGATTGTGGTGGAGAAAGGATCAGAGTTTGATGCCCATCCCACCACGAAGTGTCCCAAAAGATAGTCGATGTAAGCCCTGAGTTCCCTGGGCTAGAGCGTGCTAGAGTGTTGCGCAGCTAGTAGCAGCATTTTCATAAGGCTGGTTTGCGTCCCTGAGGCTCAAAGATCCAATCCCTGGGTTATATCCTATCCTGTTGTACATGCAGCATCTGCATCTTTAAATTTCTCCTTTTTGCTCAGACTCTGTCCTGGACGTAGCAGACGCACATCGTTGCCAGCCATTTCTCCCTTTTCCTTCCTATGGAGATTCAACTGACCTTCTGGCAGCATTGAATGTTTCATGTTTCGCTGTCACATAGGATCAGTCCTTGCATGAAAATCATCTGTAAATAGTTCTATTTCCTGTGTCCTTTGGTGTAATAGATGTAGCAACCACTCATATTTAGTTGACCAGTGACCCCTGGGGTCCTAGAGCGTCGTAGTTGCAGCGGCCTCTTTGGCTTTCTCCCTCCTGCTTAAGCTCAGCTGGCTCTCTGCCAGTGTTAGATCAACCCTCCGATACTGGGATCTGGGTGGGGCTAAATTGGTGACCTCGTGACTGTCGGCGAATAGGACCCTCTCGTTGTCATATCGGACCTTCAGCACTTTCTGGATGCGTTTGCCGATGAGATAGATCATCTCGCAAATGCACATGAAGACACACACCGCGCTGGACACAACCATGAAGAGCGTGAAGATCTTTTTCTCCGTCGGACGGCTAATAAAGCAGTCGACGGTGTTGGGGCATGGCTCCAGTGAACACTTGGATAACCTGATTGAATAGAATAGCACAGATTAAACCTGCTGGAACAGGCTAGAACAGAACAAAACAGAATAACAAGGAATGGACTTGCCACTTGGGCCATTCTCTTCTATTTGCTTGTTTCGCTGTAATGTTGAAGCTGCACTAGGCAAGATTTTCATGTAAAAATCCAGCCATCTTATCAGTCTAAATCACAAAGTAGGGCTGCAGCAGAGAAGAGTATCCCATCTCCACTAATTTAGATGCTGTAGATTCACCCCAAATTGCCCAAATTTGTCACAGGAAGTGACAAATCGGAAGTTAAGAGTGGAATCCAAACTGTCTCCTAAACAGCAGTGAGAGAGCGGTCTGTCCAGAGAAAGCTGGACTCACCAACGAAGGCTGAACCTCTTCACCACCTCAAACCCCACCACACACTAAGAAGATCTTTAGTTTACTGATGTACCTTACAGGATTTCTGGGTAATGAAGTCCTCAAAATTCAATGTCAAGTGCAGCTTTAAGTGTAAATGCTTGGCTACAGTAGATGAAGTTTCTAACTTTACCTGGGCATGTCATATCCGTGGTATATCCGATACAGTATATAGAGGAAAGACGCGTCGAATCCAGCTTTGAAGACCAAGCTAAGCAGATAGGTCCACCACAGCCCCCCTCTCTTCTTGCCAGGGTTACTGTACAGGTGAGAGCCCTGGTGCACCGCCACGTATTTCCTGTCCTTCTCTTCGCGATATTTCACGTGAGCCACCACCATTAGAGATGGACAGGTGACAAAGATGAGCTGCAGCGCCCACAGACGGATATGGGAGATGGGGAAGATGCTGTCGTAGCAAACGTTGGTACAGCCAGGCTGGAAACAAGGTAAAAATACATATAATGATCACAAATATGACAGTGATGATGATTAGAATGATTGTTGTGTGGAGGATGGGTAAAGTGTATGTTGTTACGACCCAGCTAGAGGGAAAAGAGAAACTTAGGGTTAACCTAGAAGCTATACTTTTAGTTAATGCTATGGTTAATGCAATGAACGTAAGAGATGAGGAAAGTGCTATCGTAGCACATGCTGGTACTACCAGGCTGAAAATTAAGGTAAAAGATGTGATAAAGGTGAACTAATATCTTTACATCTTCTGAGGGGATTATGTCATACCTGCCTAAGTATCCTTGAGCAAGTTACTTAAAGGAGTAGAGCTGCAACGATTAATCGATTAATTGATTAGTTGTCAACTATTAAATTAATCGCCAACTATTTTGATAATCGATTAATCGGTTTGAGTAATTTTTTAAGAAAAATAAGTCAAAATTGTCTGATTCCAGCTTCTTAAATGTGAATATTTTCTGGTTTCTTTACTCCTCTATGACAGTAAACTGAATATCTTTGGGTTGTGGACAAAACAAGACATTTGAGGACGTCATCTTGGGCTTTGGGAAACACTGATCCACATTTTTCACCATTTTCTGACATTTTATAGACCAAACAACTAATCGATTAATCGAGAAAATAATCGTCAGATTAATCGACAATGAAAATAATCGTTAGTTGCAGCCCTATAAAGGAGTACTTTAGACTTTTTGGGAGCTTGGCCTGTTGGTCACCTTACCCAGTATCTGATGAGAAGGTTGGCACCAAAATCATCTCTGTCAGTCTGGTAGACAGCTCTGACAATGAGAACTTGTTGCAGCTCTAAGGCTGGATGGGTTAGTTCATTGTAATGGCATGCATATAAACCTGCCAGGCTTGTTTAGGTGCTGACTAATAGACATCAAACTTGCCAAAAGAATGTAATGGCATAAGATCTGTCTACCTGCAAGACTTGAAGTGTACAAAAGTCATGAATCTACAGGTAATAAAATATAAAAACAATGCCAACTCTGGATCATTACAAGGTTTACCTTCATACTTTGGATAATGTTAATCACCTACGATTACGTAACATACTGTATGCTTAAGTGTTAGCATGCAGACCGGACAGAACTATCTATTGGAGACACAGAGATGATTTTGGTGCCAGTCCTCTTGTCAGATATTGGGTATGACGACCAATGGGCCAAACTCCCTGTAAATAGTCCTTTAACTTCTACCTGCTCCATTAGCTGGCTGACCCTGCACCCCCAAAAAAATCAAAGGTGCTTGCCACATTATGAGGAAAAGTTGAATCAACAACAGTTTGTTAACAGCGTTAGCATTCCTCAGAGAAACCAGTGCGTACCAGTATTGCTCCTCTCTCTTACCTGTCGGGTATTACAGACAAAGTCTTTGCTCTCGTCGCCCCAAACCCTCTGCGCCGCCACCACGAACACCAGGACGCGAAACACGAACACCATGGAGAGCCAGATCCTCCCGAAGACGGTGGAGTATTTATTGACTCCGCTCAAGAGGTTCTCCAATCCCGACCAGTTCATCCCTGCTGCCGCACTCCCCCGGGGGATAGACACGAGTGAAACAACCCTGAAAGAGAGAAGGGGGTAGAAAGAGAAGAGAATTATGTTTCAACACCCGGATGACAAGATAACGAACGGTTGAACCACTGGTCTAAGAGATTATCTCTCCAATCAGTTATATATACTAGGCAAAGTCCCCATCGAATATCATTTGCAACCATAACTGCCAAAACACACTTTCTGGACAAAGTGGAGCAATGACCGATATTTAGTCAGTGTGATTAATTATTATCGTGGGTCATCAAACTTTGGTCAACCTTTGGACAAACTTTGGTCAACCTTTGGACAAACTTTGGTCAACCTTTGGACAAACTTTGGAACATTGGACCTGAATGCTGCCAAGATGTGATTTTTTTTAGATATGGCTTCCAAATAGACTTCTAGGGGTGTTTGCTTGATCTTTTCTCTCCATATAAGATCAAATTTGGATGTGGTGAGTGCCACACCTTGACATATCCGATTGACGCAAATGTTAGCTGACACGAATACTTCTATCAGACACGCCAGCTGCACCCCGGGATGAGCTTGCATGGGCTTGCTTGACATTATCCTACTAACTTGACAGGAACGAGTCTCCGAGGGCCTTAAGTCTCTTCACTCAGCAACATGGTTTCATCTGGTGTTTATTGACCGTGTTGTTGCAAACACTCACCCAAAAGCCAGCCTGTCGACTTTGTTTTATGCTATATTTACTGTTTCTTAGGCTTATTCTTTACAGATGAACATCTAAGCTCCTTTTTGGGCAACCGGCCACAGTGGCTTGTCGATACCCCAAAATGTACCATAAACTCTGATTTTTTACCAGTCGTATATAAAAAAAATAGAGACCAACCCTAATTAATAGTAGAGACGTGAAAACCTCATATCTCCAAAATGTCAACTTTCCAAGATCCAAGAAAAACAGCCTTGTTTTTAGCTTTGTCGCCAGGCATTTTTGAGTTTATCCAACAGATTTTGAAAGGGTTTTATAAGCCCGAGGGTTTTAGAATTTTCTCAACCCATAGAGGAGCCATGCAATTGTTCCACTGAAGTTAAAGATGGTAGCTGTAGCATTTTGTGTTTCTCAAAGTTAAGACCACATTCCCCATAAGTCCCATTTCTTCCTGTCCCAAAGAAGATGTTACTACTTGTCCCCTCTCTCCCTCCCTGGTGTCGCTCTGTGTGTTTTTGTTTTGAAGAACCAGAAGAAGGATACGAGCCGACTGCAGCCATGATAACAGCCAAAATGCATTCTGACCAGATAAGCAAACAGCAAGTTGAAACTATGCACCTAGAATAGCGGAGCTGGAATAAAGTTGTGGATTACTTGCAAAGTAAAAATGCTTCCCCTTTTGGGTCATAAAGCAATCCAGCAGATTCCCCACCAAATCCAACCTGGTGATTCACAATGTAAAATGCAGTGTAGAGGCTCGTAAGGCTGACACTCTTCTCAGTGATGGTCTTGTCTGTTTACAGTAATTATACTAATGTCTCAAAATGAATGTGGTAATGATTGAGTTATAGGTTTTAGTAATAGTCTGTATTGTGGCTGGCTGTTCATTTGCACATTATAAGGGTCAAGAACACAATTTACCATAATATTATTGTGGCATATAGGAACAAAAAACATACAATAAACTTAAACCCCAATCCAGTATATTTTTAAGGCCAATTCGACTATAACTATGTATTGAATGAAGGGTTGGACCTGAAGATAGAAAGTCAATGCAACTTTGATTCCACCACAACTTTAAATACTTTCATCCAGTCTATCTCTTTGTGGCACCATATGACAAGAGGACCAGTATGATTTAATGAGCCTGGATGACCACATTTAGCAAGGCTACATGTGGTTTTAACAGCCAAACAGTCTTTCTTCCCCATTATTCTCTGTATCCTGTTGGTATCCACTGTAGCTGCTGTGTGTGTTAACAGTAATCACTATCCCTGTTACTATACTATTCCACTCAATGAACACAGGGGAAACACTATTATGTGTGTTTAAGGTAATGAGGTTCATTAGCGAACGAGCCTCAAGTTATCACGTCATTATCAGTGTAACTTCAAACCCCCTGTGTGTGTGTGTGTGTGTGTGTGTGTGTGTGTGTATGAGTGTGTGTTTCACAGTTTACGTTGCCTAGATACTGGATTGTGTGTGTGTGTGTGTGTGACAGATAACACGTCTTTCTTCCTGCAAACAAAATCTTATGTACACACTAATCATCTGTTGGACAGTGTTGCAGTTTCCATATTTATAGTGATTGGCTTTGTACAAATGTAAATATTCTAGCTTCATCTTTAGCATACTGTACTGAGGACTGGAGTCACTTTCAATTCAGTCACTGCAAAGCATAAAAAATACACAGAAATTCATATGGTTATAGATTATTCAGTCTCAAGGATTTCAGGATTTTAGGTCTGAATTCACACAGAAAATCAGATTTTCCACCCTGAAATCTTACTTTTAACCTAGTGGATGATGCAGTTTCATATAGTTTCCCTCCCTTTTTAGGTTGAAATGAATCTTTATGACATGAATTCATAGCAACATTATAGTAAGTGGTATCAAAGTGATGTATATTGTGTGAGGATAGGGTCATTCAATGCATAAACCAGTGGTTCTCAACGTGGGGTCCGGGGACCACCAGGGGTCCTTGAGGGGGTTCCAGGGGGTCCCCAGCAAATTGTTAAACTTCACCATTATTTCATTTACAAGAAGTTAACACAATTAGAGAATGTAGAAGAATGACTGTTCTGATCATAGTTTCTCTGTTATCTCTCTACCTACAATGCAGATAGTCATGGAATTCTGGGCAAAATCATATCTAACAATAAATACATTCTCAGATTTGGGATCCGAGAGACAGAATCTGATCAAAAGGGGGTCCGTGGCCCTAATGTGGACTACATTAGGGGTCCTTGATATGGAAAAGGTTGAGAATCACTGGCATAAACAATGCTTTTCTGAAAATATCATTGATTTTTCTTATATTGGTGGCTGTTTGCCTTACGATGATTTGACTGGAGGTGACAGTTTACCCTTTAAATTTCCCACTACATGAATGTATGTCGAAATGTAAAATCCACATGGGATCTGTAACACCGGCCTATGGCTTGGCGGATCGCTCAATGTTTGGGAAAGAGTAAAATATTTAGATTTCAGAAAAAGACAGGAGTGGCTTAGCTTTGAGTGTGACTCTCTGTTAACGCTTTAAACTCTGGACTAACTCCTTTTCCACTTTGGGTTTTCCCCTTCATGTCGCTGTGAAATGCCTAGCAGTGCAATACTATTCACAGTCAGGGCCAAAAGCACTAGTACTAGTTGTGTCTTGATTAGTGGGTTCTTAAATACACTGAATTTGGGATGCAAAATGGCCTTAACTCCTCAAACTGGTTCAGCTTAATTTCACCTCAATGCCTATGGCAGTAATACTTCTATTCCTTTTTCAGTCCTGGACTCAAACTGAGTAAATATTGTTTCTCATGCTAGGAAGAAAACATATTACATATTTCCTGTAGAACTGATCAATACTACACTGGTTGTCTATGGGAAGACCTGAACCTGAACTGACTCTAATGAGACATTTTGATCAGATTCTATACCAGCATGACTGAATATGTTTTATTAGTTTTATCAGTTTGTTCATGTTATTATCATCACCATCCTGGGGAGGGAAACACTGAATTCTTGACATTTTTTGGCATGGGAATTATCAAAGTCAAGTAAAACCACTGTCTCTCTCTCTCTCTCTCTCTCTCTCGCTCTCTCTCTCTCTCTTTTTTTGCCGTCAGAGCCTCATTTCACTGATATTGGTCTCGCGAATGAACTATTTTACTTCTTTTCCCCCTTCAAAAGACCCTATCCTCATATAACTGAAACCGGTTTGATACTATTTACTGTGATATACACTGTGAATTTACTTCATAGAGATTGATATCAGCCCTAAAAAAGGTGGTGAAACTTTGTTGTGTGTTTTTTGTTTTGTTTTTTTTGTTCTGATTGCTCAATCTTGCCACACCTGAAGTTTCTATCTTACTCATAACGAGAGGTAAAGTTATTCCCAGAAGGCTTTTTTTGAGGTGAAATGGAACGCGTGGCTTCCTCATTTTTTTTTGCCATCAATTATGACTTTTATTCCTGTTGTTTTACAGGTAAATGAGAGAAAACACTGGGTTACCTCTCTGCTTTTTAACCCTTGTTGTACTTAAACACACCTTTGGCTATTCTGTTCTGTTAAACTCTCTCGTTTACTGTCTAATCTTGGCTTCGAATAGAGTGAAATAAATGACCAGGAGAGTAGAAGAAGCTTACCTGGTGCTGAAACCTGGCTCGGGCGGACAGCAGCTGTATCTCAACACCAGCAGGAGAAGAAAAACACACAAAAACAGGAATCTGACAGGAATCTAACTCTTCTCTCTCTCCGTCTCCCTCTCTTTCTGTCTCTCTCTGTCCGTCTCTCTCCCCTCCCTCTCCTTGCTCCCACCTCAGAAATCCTGCCAAACCAGATTCAGCAGCTGCTACGTCATCACACACACACACACACACACGCATATTGACACACACACACAAAGACAAAGACACACACACACACACAGGTGTTAAACAGAGGATCAGTTGGCAAGCGTGCATGTTTTCTCTCCTTGCTCAATAAAGTGTCTATGTGTGTGTACGTGTGTGTGTGTGTGTGTGTGTGTGTGTGTGTCTTTACCTATTTATGAGGTGTCACTTTACAGGCTGGTTGGGAGTGTGGGTTTTGGCTTTCTGTATCAAGAAGGAACATGACAAGACAGGGCATGTCTTCTTAGGTGTGTGTGTGTGTAGGGGGGGGCAGAGAGAGAGAGAGAAAGAGAGAAGCCACACCCTCTTTCTCTATATAGTTCTCTCATAACTCAAAACTCTCAAAACTCTACTGTGTATGGAACTATAGCCTACAGTTATTGTGGGCCGCTACAGATTATTTGAAATTGATTCAGGTTGAAATTGCTGAAATTAAATTACCTATGAAAATATATGAATTACAGAATGTGACAGCAGTAGAACAAACTGAGACAAAAAAAAAAGAAAATATATAGGCCCTACAGTCATTTATAACAAATGAGAAGTTCTGAGAATATGAAGAAAAAAAAATGTAAATGCACAGAGCAATAATTATTGTTTTTGCATTATGTTTGCTTTGGTAATGTTAGGAAGTGTTGTCATGCCAATAGGCTCAAGAATCAAGAGGATTTGCTGGAAGACACACCGACCAGTTTCAGCCACTGAGTGGCGCTGCTGGTAAATTAACTACTTGTGCTGCCTTCGAGTGCTGTCGGAAATACGACAATCACGAGATGAGCACGCAAGAACGAGCCAACACAGTGACAGTGGTAAACGGAGAAGGATATGGCTGCCCAATTAAACATTCCAATCAGTTTTGAAGAAGGTTTCAAAAATATATAAGGACCAAGATTTTTATTTTAATATGTAGGATTTACATTGTGTTGTCCAACATTTTACTACTTTACAGATTTCCGACTAAAAGCACATGGCAAGTCTTCTTTACGACTTCTGACCTGGTAAGGGAGACTTTACGATGATCACCTGAAGGCAGCATTATACAAGGACGTTTTTGTCAAGCTTGCCAGAGACAGAGTTAAGACCGAAAGAAAGGGAATTTTGTCTTCAAAATAAAAGCCCCATTATTTTCATGAGCAGGATGTCAATGGGTTTTATTATGAAAGTTATGGCCGGAAGCTCTTGTTCATATTATGGCTAGCTTGACATTTTATATCGGTTCAACATGTCACCTCTGCTGACTCTTGTGTGTTGTTAGAAGCGTCTGGATTTTAGAGAAACTACTTTGTTTTGTAAGTACGTTTGATGTTATATGCATTTGACATCACCGTTTGTTGTAACTAACGCCACCTAGGCCAGTGTCATTTGGCTGTTGTTTGAAACCGGTGAATTTGTTAGCTTGGCAAGTGTTAGAATGCTCTTTAGTCTGGCAAGATGGTTGTTGACCTGGTTTTACATCAGTTGGCTGAAGGAGCTTCTAACGACAGAGGGTGTTTGTTAACCTACTTAGCTAGATCCCAACTCATATGCTAACGTTGTACCCGTCTATAACGGAATAGGTTATTACCCCTGTTTTGTGTTTTATGTGTATTTCTGGAGGTTAGCTACCAGTAAGCTAACGCTATAACATCAGCTGACGTTGTTCTGCATAGCTAACGGCTGACAGATAGCGGACCGTTTCTGAACATATTGCTGTTTAGGCTTACGTTGTTTGCCTAATGAGCTTCTCACGTGGCTTGTTCTTGTCTAGCAAGTGCAATAGTTGCTGTGTTGTGTTCTAACTAGTATTGTCGACTAGCAGGTGTCAAACTAGATAAAATTATGAGGTCATTCGCTCATCTAGCTAGACAGCTTAGCCTTGATATGTTCAGTTTTTTTTAGTACGAACACAACGTCACGCCAAATTCATTTAAAAATCTGACTGTTTCATCTTGCCTTTGCTTATCAGCGAAGATAGGCTATGTCTCAAAATACGACTCAATGCCTTTCCCGAATCGATAGAGCCACTGATCAATTCGGCTAAATCTAACCTTCCAAGCAATAGTTCATTTCAATAAAATGTCATGGTTCACAGTGTTCGATATGGCCTTCGGCGGTGTATTTTTTATGGAGAAAGATAGTGAGAATAACAGACGAACCAATTCGAAAAGTTCACATTTTACTGACAAACGAGCTGCTTGGTGAATCGTGTGTTTGCCGAAACGTGGAGCAGCCTCTAATGAGTCAGAAAAGGTATAGAGTCATATTTTACGAGATATGTAATTTTACCGAGAAGCAAGCCAATATAAAATTGCCACATTATTGAATGGAGTTTGGCGTGACGCAATTGTCGTACAAGAGGAAACTGCACGTATAGCGGCCGGGCAGCAGCGCAATAACATGTTTCAATGATACGGCAGGTTAGCAGCAAGCTAGCGGGCCGTTGTTAGCCGGGATCCAGAAAAGCAGCATCATCATCAATGGTGTGTCTACATCCCAGAGCCGTCACATCTTCCTGTGTCCGCTCAATGAACTATCACTTCAGCTCACATCACAGTGAGTATCCTGCCGATAGTCGCTGCAGCACAGCCACCCATCATACATGCGCTTCGTTATTCAGTCTCAGTGTCTCTTCCCCTCTCTTCCAGACTGCACATGTATGGCGTTTGCGAGGCTTGGAGGGGAGTTCTGCCAAGCCCAGCACCTGCTGCTTATTGTGGACAAGTGAACAGGAGACACCAGCTAGGCCCGAACACTGCCATCCACACACACAGGTGGGCAGCAGCGCGGAGGCAGACGGTGTCTTCATGCATGGGTGGCGTCAGAAGGTTATGAATGTTTACCGCGTTGCAGTCTGTTCACAGCAGAGACTAGAGGTGTACTGAAACCCAATTATTCCGAACTGATATGAGGACCAATCCAAGTACACTTCAATTTACGGTCATTAATGCTGCCTAGTATTGGCCTAAAATAAGAACAGGTGCATCAATTGCCTTGATTTATTCATTTGATCAAATTATGCACTGTCTATTATCATCCACAATCAAATATGCAAATAAATAATAATAAATGATAAATTAAAAGAATAGAAAATAGGCTAGAGCAGTGATTCTCAACCTTTTTCATATTGAGGACCCCTAATTTAGTCCACATTAGGGCCACGGACCCCCATTTGATGAGATTTTGTCTCTCTGACCCAAATCTGAGAATATTTTTTATTGTTAGACATGATTTTGTCCAGAATCCCATGACTGTATCTATCCCTATCTGTATTGTATAGAGATAACAGAGAAACTATGATCAAAACAGTCATTCTTCTACATTCTCTACTTGTGCAAGTTTAACAGTTCATCAATTTGCTGGGGACCCCCTGGAACCCTCTCAGGGACCCCTGGTGGTCCCCGGACCCCACGTTGAGAACCACTGGGCTGGAGCATATAGCTTTTCATTTTATTTAACACTGTCAAACACCTCTGGAAAAACTCTGAAAAATAGTTTATTCAGAATAGGTTTAACAGATAAACACTGTTCAACACTGCTTTGGTGTCAGTGAAAAGAAACGCATTGGTTGTAAAGTATTGGCTGTGTCTTTGCAGGCCCTTACTGCCACTCTGTCCGACCCCTATGAAGACGAGCCAACCTTCAGTCTACCGACTATCCCGGGGAGTCGAGGAGGCTTCGCTTTTACCCTGGAAGTCTCTCTTTCCCTGCCTTTCTTCTCCTTTCCTGCTCTGCCTTTCCGGGTTTGCTCTGATCTGCGCACGTCTTTTCTGAATGGGCTAACAGATTTGAAAGAAAGAAAGAAAGAAAGGACAGACCCCTTTTTTTTTTTTTCTGTCTTCATCTTTTTTTCTCTTTCTCAACATTTGGCGTCCTCTGCTTGACTCTAACCTGGTCTCAGATTTTTGTTACGTTTTTATCCGAGGCAACTTTTATTATTGTTTTTTTTTTTTTTTTTTGGTCATTGCCAAGAACAGTTTGAAATAGTTTGAAAACCTTTTTTCATTGTCGTCCCAAGACAACATTTGTGTTTTATTTTCTTTTTTTCAGAAGACGTTTTGTAACCCAAACAGTAGAATTTTGTCATTTTTTCCCACAGGTCATCCTAGTGAATTACTTACGTGAATTAATTGGATAAAATTTAATTCCGTCCCAAGAAGACTTTTGCCTCACCATAAGCAGACTACATTTTGAAGTTTTTCAGTAATCATAGGACTTTTAGTTTGACTCCTTTTGAAGTCCCAGTCTGTTTTCACTCCCATTTAAGTATTTTTTTTTTAACTTCTTAGAAGCCCAGTGTCTTTGCTACCCTTTTTCTTTAGTAACAACCTTTTCCCGAGTGTCACAATGAACCGGCCAGCACCAGTAGAAATCTCCTACGACTGTCTGAGATTCCTCATCACACACAACCCAACCAATGTACAACTGGGAAGGTTTATAGAGGTAGAGCGCTTTCCATTTATTCATTTGTGTTCACGTAAAAAACGAAAGATGCATAAGGAGATAAAATGTAAAAATACAAAAACATCACCAGCAATATAGAGGCATGCTGTGTTTAGAATGTGTGTGCTTCTGTGTAGGATCTGAAGGCGTATGGAGTGCATACCCTGGTGAGAGTGTGTGCTGCCACATATGACAAGACACCAGTGGAACAGGAAGGCATTCAAGTCCTGGTAAGTGACATACA
This sequence comes from Centroberyx affinis, assembly GCF_046629955.1. Taxonomy (NCBI): domain Eukaryota; kingdom Metazoa; phylum Chordata; class Actinopteri; order Beryciformes; family Berycidae; genus Centroberyx; species Centroberyx affinis. The sequence continues at coordinate 124,334 of NW_027281377.1, forward strand.
TACAGGCAAACCTGTAAAATCTGTGACTCATCACTCACGAGACAGGACCTTTTGATAATGGCATTAAGAAAGCCTAATCCTCTGATTAGGACATCAGGATGCACAAGACCTGCTCCCTGTGCTTCCTGTTCCTGGAAGTGCTTTTACCATTCATCTACAGCAGTGATTCTCAACTTTTTTCATATCAAGGAGCCTAATTTAGTCCACATTAGAGCCACAGACCCCCATTTGATGAGATTTTGTCTCTCAGACCCAAATCTGACAATATTCTTATTGTTAGATATGATTTTGTCCAGAATTCCATGACTATCTGTGTTGTAGTTAGAGAGATAACAGAGAAACTATGATCAAAACAGTCATTCTTCTACATTCTCTAATTGTGTTAACTTTTTGTACATGAAATAATGGCAATGTTTAACAATTCATCAATTTGCTGGGGACCCCCTGGAACCCCCTCAAGGACCCCTGGTGGTCCCCGGACCCCACGTTGAGAACCACTGATCTACAGTATCAAAATTTCTTAAAGGTGGATCTCCTCAGCCTAAGAATCTATCAGGAGGCCATGAATGTCATCTGATTTTATTTATTTATTTATTTTATTTCTGCTGCAAAAAGACAAATGGACCAGGGTACATTAGACTTATCCCTGATTCCATATTCATGTTTCTGCAGGATTGGCCGTTTGATGATGGCTCTGCCCCCCCAGACCAGGTGGTTGACGATTGGCTGAACCTGCTGCAGAACAAGTTTAGGGAGGAGCCTGGCTGCTGCGTGGCTGTACACTGTGTAGCTGGACTGGGACGGTGAGTATGGACTACATACAGGGGGTTCCCATATGCTGAGATTATAATTGGCCCAGGTAAATTTATAGCTGCCCAAATAAGTTTTTGTTTTGGATTCATTTCAGGTACAGTGATGCACGAGATAGCGTTTTATTGTCAGTTTTAAAGGTTTCTCCATTTTTCTGCTCAGAGCTCCTGTGTTGGTGGCTTTGGCTCTAATTGAGTGTGGGATGGAGTATGAGGATGCTGTGCACTTCATAAGACTGTAAGTCCAAAACTCTCGACTCGTCTGTGCCCCGTTCTACTCTACTGTTACAAACTACTCCACAGTTTTCTATCCAAGTTCAGTACCATCCCCTCAGTCTTGTTTTAAACATCATTTCCACCTTTTATGTTATCAGGAAGCGTCGTGGAGCGTTCAATTCCAAGCAGCTACTTTACCTGGAAAGCTACAAGCCCAAACTGTGTCTGCGCTCCAAGGACGCCAACGGACAGAGCTGCTGCCTACAGTAGGGAGCAGCACCGCTAACACACCTCCACTCCAGCCTCTTTGGAGATTCTCATCTTTTGACGTTAAATGGAAAGTCCACGTTTGAGTAAAATGTTACGATGACCTTAAAGCCCATTAAACCCATTCAAAGCGCTTTCTAGAATTCCAAAATGTCATGGACCTCACTTTGCAAAGTCGTTCAGTTGATATGTTTTTGAACATGTAGAATGGGTTTTGAATGAGTTTGACAGGGAATTGACGGCACATGAGGGACAGTGTTAGCTTTTTGGTTTTACGTCAAAAAATGAACCTGAAATACTGGAGGTATCATGTGACGACATGGAAGAAATCCTTGTTTCTGCTACTCAGTCTGTAAGCTCATACTGCCTGTTTAAATAGAATGTAGCAGCAACACACAAACACTCAGCACATTAAAGGGAAACTCCACAATGAATCAGAATCCATACGTCACTCTCAGCACCACTGTGAAATAAAGCTCATTCGGGTTAAAAGTTCAAAAAACATACTTGATCCATAATGTTACTCTCTCAATTCACTGTTACTGAGCAGCTCTGTTGATGCTGTTCATGGTTCTAGCTTTGGGATAGAGACTGGACATTGTAAAATCATTTGATGTCATGGATTCTGCTTTTAGGGTGGATTTTACATTTAATCTCCATATTGTCAATATCGGTAGCGAGGTATGTGTTTGATTCATTTCTGTGGTGTTAAACTGGTATGAAACTTCAAAATTGTTCTAAGCTACAATACTGAAAATGCTCAGTAAGCAGTATGTGCTTTCAGAGGCTTGCTGGTTTTCACTCAACAATCATGTATTGATTAATCCTGATCAGCCGATTACAATCTCTCCCCACTTCACCAATTCAGTGTTTCCTCTGTGATTTGATGCAGCTGTGGTGCTTAGTTTTGTCCCATATGTGTTGCCGTTTGGGTCTCAGCTATGCTTCAAGTTGAGGTTGTGGTGCTAAAAATGTTTTTTAATAATAATAAATCATGCCATCTAAAATATTTGGACTGCACAAGACTAAATTACAATGCTAATTTTAATATAGGCCTACACATTTTCTCAAGCAGTGGTGGGAATTTCCTTGCTGTGGCGACGCACCACTGCTAAATGAATAAAGAGGAAACACTGCAGCCAATCAAAGTCAATTTTTCTGCTGATCTTATGGCACCAATGATAACGAACACACAAGTTATATGAAAAAATGTGTTTAAAGAAATAAAGAATATTGTAAAAAAAAAAATATATATATATAGTTTAATCAGTCCGTTTGATGCAAATGTTGAATATGCTGTATTAAACAATATTGCAATCTACCTACCTATGTACCAAGCCAGAGCCATGGACGGACAGTTCGTCTGCTTCTATAGAACAAACTAGTGTCGGCTGTAAACGTGTAACACTGTCCTCCATAACATCACCAGGGTGAGGCGGCCAACATGCTAAAGCTATCAATTGGTAAACATATTCAGTTACTTACAGGAATACACTAAGTTTTTGGGAGATTGTCCTTTACCCCAACTTAAGTGATGAGAACATAGACAACAAAATCATCCTGGTAGATCATTGGCTGTAGTGCTCCATGCTAAAATGTTTGGTGAATTGACCAATGGGACAATCTACCACAAAACCGCAGTGGCTAAAAATCTCCGGCTCTGTACCCACCTAGCTGTCTGGTCAGCTGCTGTGTTCGTAAGCTACTGTCGTCTTTGTGATTTACTATTATTTTTCTGTAGGTTTTACTTTCTTTCCTGTACCTTTTTATCTCTTTGTACTCCTTATTTATTTATTTATTTATTGATTGATTCCACTGTGTTTCTTTTGTGAAACGTCCGTCTGCTGGGAAAAAAAAAAAAGCTATTCGTGTCATCATGGAAAATAAAAGTTTTCATGTTTAGTATTGTAACCGACGGATGCGGTTTGTGTCTGTAACACGGCAGAAACTAACTATAAATGTTACGTTGACTAAAGCTTATTTTGTGCTTATTATGTGTCTCCACATTTTTACCTTCAGCATCTGTATTAGGTTGTTACTGGACCTGTCAGGACAGCATTTTCTCTTCTCTTCCACTGTCAAGCCCCATTAAAACCTTTTATGGTTATTTTTGTAAGGATTTCGACGAATGCTATTTTTTAAGCCAATCGGAATATATCTGGGCCAATATTTTGTGCTGAAATTCAGTATCTTTAACTGTGTCTGCAGATTTGAGTTTTCCAGATTTTGTTTACCTGCAGCTTCTGTCTGCTTCTACAACACTTCCAGCTCACTGTGATTGAACTGCATGTAGGACTGTTGCTGGAACATGACAGCTGTCCAACACGAGGCTGAGCCTGATCCGGCCTCAATGAGCTCTGTGTGTGTGTGTGTGTGTGTGTGTGTGTGTGTGTTTGCCTCTGGCCATGTGTAAAGCTGTGCATGCGTAGCTGACCGGGTGGAATCACAGCATCACATGGAGCTAATAGATGATTCTAGGTTGATTGGTTGTATTGACTGACCTGACAACACACACACACACACACACACACACACACACACACACACACACACACACACACACACATTTATGCAGAAACATGTATTGACAACTACCAGAGCTGCACAGTACATTCTGACACGTGATTTAAGGACAAGAGGACCTCACATACAGTATGACCCACACATTGGGCAGACTATACTGTAGATTATACACCAGTGTAGAAAATGACAAAAGCTTTACCCTCACTTTTCTGAATCGGAACAAGACTTTATTATAACCTGTGTAATGTCTATAGTAAATTTGACTCGTATATGAAAAATGTCCCAAATCAGGAACTTTTTAAATAACCACACATGATTCTTTAGTCTGATTCAGGAGTTTCTATTTTATTTTCAATCAGAGGGTTCTTGGAGTCATTGCACTATTATATTGGACCTTGAATCTCCAATCTATGACCTATGACCTCCAATCAGTGAGCATCATAAGGTAAACAACCACCCATATAAACAAAATCAGTTATATTTTCTTAAAAGTATTATTTTTTTCCCCTTAAAATAGCCTATCTTCTTATAATACAGGAATGTCAATTAAAAAGTCACATGTGTCATTTACTCTTCTGGACACTAGAGGGTGTCAGCGTCCTGTCAGGTGATTCAGCACGAGGGCGCTCCCAGTTCAATTAAAATGTAAAAAAAAAAAAAAAAAATCAAACTAAGTAATTTTGTAATGGCGGAACATCCTCTCCCCTCTTCAAAAGACTTTCAAAAGTTTTTCAGTAGTTGAACTGTGAAGAAAAGCTGACTTTTCTGTAGTTGAAGGGTCTCGATTTTATTTCTCTCCAAGTTGTCTCCTTCTGGACAGTTTTTCCTTGAGGAGTTCAGCGTCTCGGGCCGGGAGACTGGCTTCTTCATTCCACTGGATTGCGGTAGGTTGCCAGCTGATCTTTAATCTCATTTCTACTTTTCTCCACATCCTGAAGAGCGGCTTTGATCTTTGGTCAGCTGAGCCTGGGCCTCAAGAGCCTTTTTCCTTCTCGAGACTTGAGAGAACGTAGAACTCTTTGGAGGCTGCTGAAGACGGGCTCCATCTCTTTTTTGGGGCAGCAAGCAGCTCCTCCTTCTGAATGAAGAGAGCGTCTTTCTCTTTCACCCGCTGGGTCATGGTGAAGCCTCGGCTGCTGTAGCGATGGCCTGGTCTGAGACGGCGGCTTTGTCGAACTTCAGCTGGCTTTAGCTGCAGAACGGAGGCCCGATTCACCTCGGCAACCTGTTTAGAGTGTTCCAGGTTGGACAGCGACCGTCTCTCGGCGGTCTTGCTCTCATTTTCCATCTTCTGTACAGGCCGGTCCTCATCAGGCTCCGTGGCAGTAAGGGGCCTCTTGTTTCCCACTGAGGAGAGAGGCCTGTTTCATCTCAGATTCACTTAAGCGTGACCTCAGCTCTGCTCCTCCACCTCCCTCTGGGCCCTTTTGAAAGCCCGATGACATGGGCCGGTCTGTTGCTCTGCCAGTCCTCGATAATGGAATCAACGCGATCCTCTGCTTTGGAATGGAATCCAATGGTCTTTGGAATGGAATGGTCTTTGAACAGAGAGAATCAACATTTCTACACCACTCCTTGAGGCTGGACATCAGCTTGGCCTGGAGGTCTTGTTGACTTGTTGCTGACACAGTTCGGCAGCCTCCTGATGCTGGGACTCATCCAGCTGCCTCTTGAGGGCAACCAGCTCGTCCTCCAGACTTCTGCTCCACTCGTCTCTCTCCATCGCTCGATCTCGAGCTCAGACATTTTAAGACCTCCCAGCTTGGAGCTTGTCGGTGGCTACCTGCAGAAGGGTTCTCTCCCTTTCACTCTCAGTTAAGGTTGCTTGGAGGTTATCTATCTTATTTCTTTCCACCAAGGGAAGCCCTCTTGACGACCTCAAAAGCCTTAGATATCGTCTCCTGAGCCTTGGATAGCATTGCAGTGCGCTCATCCAGCTGGGATGCCTTAAGCTCGTTGTCCTTCATCAGTTTCGTGGCTTTCTTTTCTCCCTGCTCCACCTTTGCTTGTTCCACCTTGACTCGGGTGTATGTCTTGTCCACCAGCAGGGGACTCTTTCCTCCCAAAGCTCCCTTTTGTCCTTATCAAACTCCCTCTTGAGCTCCTCCATCTCCACAAGCCGCTTCTCAAAGTTTTCATGTCCGGCAGCTTCCTCTGCTCTTCCACCCCGCCAACTCTGCTCCTCACCCTCCTTCATTTTCTCATAAACTCATCGCTCATCTTCCTCTCATTTGTTTCTGCCAAGTGTCTTCTGTTCGTGAGGTTAGCGACTGCTTCGAGCTGCTGATACATTCTAGTGCTCATGCCATAAAGGCTAACGGCCCATACAGCTATATCCATACTATTGAATAGAAGAGTAAAATGGTTTTGTTTTGATGCAAATGACAAAATGTATTTGTCGTTGCAATTTTATGATCTCAATTCATGTTGCCATGAATGAATGAGTGTAGACCTGCCCTCCAGCATGTGCTATAATAGTATCATAATAACCAAAAATATAGTAAACATTATTTAGGTTCAGGGAACAAATTGTCAGATGTGATACTTTAATTACTCTATCTATCTATCTATCTATCTATCTATCTATCTATCTATCTATCTATCTATCTATCTGTTTATATAGATACATAAATGGATCTACCTCTTATTTATTTATGTTAAACCATCCTCCTCTTTTTTCTTATTTTTTTTAAATTGGGGCATATCAGTATATCTTGAAGACTGAGGTGGGTCTGATTTTATATTTGGAATGATTTACTATTTACTATAGGATTATTATAATAGCAATAGTGACTTTTCATTAGGGTCCTCTATTCTGTTGGGGACTCTCTCTCTCTCTCTCTCTCTCTCTCTCACACACACACACACAGCGTCCTTGGCAGTAGAGGACAGCTCTGTGATAATCTGCTGAATTTATGACAGCTGAACATCTCTAAGCTCACTGTAAACTACACGACTCTCTGTGTGTGTGTGTGTGTGTGTCCCATGAAGTCAACATCAGGGCCATCGGGTTTTTTTTTTTTAAAATTACAGATTGGGGGGGGGGGGGGGGGGCGGGAAACAGGAATCTGGGTTAAAAATGAATTGGAGTGTGTGTAACCAAAAAAAACCCTGAAACCCTGAAACATCACATTCCTGCGATTTATAGGCTACAACACACACACACACACGCACGCACACACAAACACACACACACACACACACACACACACACACACACACAGTCAGCTGTCATCCTGTTGGCTCTAAAAACATTACAGCAATCCTATAATATTTTATAAGGACATTATACAAATATACAGCAAACTATAAGTATACAATAGAAACACCATAGGAATATTATAGTGACACTATAGGAGATAAAAACAAATACCATAAAGTATCATATGGCCACTGTAAACTTACTATTGAGCACCAAAGACACACTATAGGAATATTATAGGAATATTATAGTGGGGTTGTTATGGCTTCATACAACCGAGAGGGGGCGCTCTAACTTAAATACCATCAATCAACCTCTTTGAAAAATATAATTGTTTTTTGTCATATTGGTGATTGTTTCTTAATTTAATTTCTTTTAATTTCATTTTTATTTTATTTGTGTTTAACATAATTGTGGAGGAGAAGACCGTGGTGACCCAGTTCACCCAGTCAGAGCCCAAACCTAAATGATAATAATGATAATAATAATAATAATAATAATAATAATAACAAATAATAATAATGATTGTACTAAGGGTGATTACAGGGTTTTCTCATCTATTTGTAATTCCTCTCTGGGTCTGATAAACAACAGACTACTGGAGAGAGACAGAGAGGAAGGAAGAGGGAGGGATTGAAAGAGAGGAAAGAGGGAGAGAGAGAGAGAGAGAGAGAGGAGATGAGCAGGAGTTTTAGTTTTCCCACAGCTCTGGACATCTGGCTGGACCTGGAGGAACAGACAAGCGGCTTGGATTTACGGTGCTTTAACTGGAACCAGAGGGGAGAGAAAGAAACATTTACTACTGAAAAGAGGAGTGGAGGAGAAAGTCATTGTATCTAACGGGACAGGGGATCACTGGACTGACCAGCAGGCATGTTGCCGGTGAGTTTCCACTGATGAAACAGATCCAATATGTTATTGCATTTTACACTTATTGGTAATAGCACAACACCACATGTAGCATTATAGTCACTGTTGGATCAATATGTTCAATGTGTGAATGATTTGCCTATAAGTCGAAGATGTGTAAAAATCAGTTTTCAGCAGTTAAAGCCAAAGCCCTGATAGGCTATGTGCCGTTTACTTTTGAATGAAGACAACGCCAAACTTCAAACATCTGGCAGTTGAAGGCTGCATGCTTTGCTCATTCGCATCTTTACACACCTGGTATAACATAACTTAAGACTTTTAAGAATCATTAGGAGCCACTCTTCAATTCGGCACACATCCAATACACCAAGTAGCACTTATCTCAATAAAATATCAACTTTTATAACTGGTTCGCCTGTTATTCTTCCAGCAAAACGCACCGTCGTGGGCGGTGGCGAGCGATATAAAGCGACTCTACAAGTTGAGATTTTATTGAAACAGAATGCTGCTTGGTGAATCGTCTTATATTGCGAATTTATCAGAGGAACGTAATGCTTCGGTAAAGGTGTAAATTCGTGTTCTACCAAATGTGTGCCTTTGCCGAAAGCCAAGGCAACGTTAAATTGACACATTTTTTTTAACGGAGTTTTGCGTCACTTTCTCTCCATACAAGATAACACGGAACGGAACGAGGCGACGAAAACCCGTGCTTACTGTGTTGGAGTTGAGCTGCCGTCAAGTCGCGAGAAATAACAAACCAGAATAAGACCGGAAGTTACGCATTTGACTACATAATAAGAGCCTAAACTTTGTTAGTTGGGGTGTTAAGTACTGTATTGGGGTTGATGGAAAAACAAAAACCAATTTCTTAGAATAAATGGAGTGAAATTCTAGCTGTAGCCTAAAATAGATAGGCTACAAAAAAGGCAACATTGTATTATAGTGTGTGAGAGAGTGCCTCATGGATGAGAAAATTGAAGGCTAAAAACTCAGTAGTCAATGATGTAAACACAGAAAACAAAACAGAATAACCAGAAGAATGTCTGCAATCTAAAAAAAAGGAAAGGACTACAGGACTAAAGGAATGATTTATTCTTGCTGACCTGACTCCTGGTATCAGAGCTCCCATTCTAGGAACAATTCTGCCACAGTTCTGGGTTCAAATAGACTTTTATAAGGTACTACACATCCTTCCAAGTTGTTTGGTATGTTAGAATATATGAATAAGTCTCTCTTTGTGTCATTTTTGCAGCCCTGTAGCATCTTGCATAGGTCTATATGGCTATGAATATATGCATTCTTGATGTTCAATGTGATAGTTTGCGTCATCATCAATAAGGCTTTTATTTTGAAACGTTTAGCCATAAGTCCTGTTTTTTTCTGGCTAGCTTGACACTGGTCCTAGCTCTGTGTGTGTGCGTGTGTGTGTGTGTGTGTGTGTGTGTGTGTGTTTGTGTGTTTGCTGAGGCAAAGCTGGCAGAGATATTTATAATATACAGGTTTCAGACCCAGATAACCGCAGTCTGTTTCACAAAGGAAAGAGAAAAAACATAGAAAGTTCACTACCTGAAAACCAATACACCTCTTACCCTCTTCATCTGAGGTCATGAAGTGTAATTTACACATCGGACAAGAACACAATCCAGATAAAAGCTGAGGGAATACCTGTGTGTGTGTGTGTGTGTGTGTGTGTGAGAGAGAGAGAGAGAGAGAGAGAGAAAGATAGTCAAAGAGAGTGTCTCTGTTTGTTTATGTGTCTCTACACTTGTGACTGTTCTATTCTTGCTTGGCCATTAATTAGAGAGAAGAGTTCACATAGAGGATACAGAATCTCTCTCTCTCTCTGGCTCTCTCTCTCTTTCTCTCACACACACACACACACACACACACACACACACACACACACACTCAAACACACTGAACAGACCATGCCTCTTTGTGACTGGGCTGGGTTGCTGTCAGCTCTGGACAATCGACTGAAGATATAGAGATGTGTTTACTGCAGAGAGAGAGAGAGAGAGAGAGAGAGAGAGAGAGACAGGGTGCTTCCACCTTGAACTTTGACCCCCGCCTAACTGTCCTTCCTGGTTCCAGCCTGGAAGGACACTGGTTCAAGCCTGTTCCAACGCATTTGGAGACGAATGGGTACAGCTGATGCCAAATGCATCAGTGGGTGGTGAGCAGGATTGATGTAGCAAATATATCAATAGGCAAATTAGTGCATGATGCCATCTGGCAACTACTACTGACTTTTTGAGCAGCCAATTGATAGTATTCTGTTACATCACCACACGGCCATCTTGGTAGGAAAATAACAGGTGATTGTAATAAATTAACAGGTGATTACAATCAAATGACAAACACAGTCAATGAGCTGTGTGTATTGTAAAGCACCATATTGGTCGGAAATGAATGAGACATCATGGGAATACTATGAATAGCTCCTTTCCGTGGAAGAGAGTTGGTAACACTGCTCTTACCACACTGAGTTCCTATGGAAAGTAGTCCTTGCTAGTTCACAACAGTATGTTATTTTCAGTGTTGGGCAAGTTACTTGGAAAATGTAATGTATTACTCTTTACTTATTACTTCTTTAAAAAGTAATTACATGTCTTTATTTATTACTCTGCAGGAAAAGTAATTAGTTACATTACTCTTTACATTACTTTCCATCACTCAACATAGTGTATGCTAAAGTGTTAGCATGGAGCCTATTGTCACTCAACATAGTGTATGCTAAAGTGTTAGCATGGAGCCTACTGTCTCTCAACATAGTGTAT